>NC_084614.1:59377389-59399889 GCF_033978795.1 Nerophis ophidion
CATACATATGTATACATACATATATATGTAGATATATATATATATATATATATATATATATATATATATATATATATATATATATATATATATATATATATATATATCTTAAGACTTCTCTCCAAGCGAGTCAGAGCTTTTTTTCCTTTCACTCACGCACAGCAGCTAAGAAATATCCATCTATCTATCTATCTATCTATCTATCCTTCCATCCATCCATCTATGTGTTGGTGTGACCATAGAACAGTATTTTGCGCTAGAAACTGATTTTCTTGTATTCAGGATTTCAAGAGTTGGCACTAATAAGACAAGTTAGAGCTTTTCTTTCTGTCACTCAAACACTGCCACAACAGAAAGCCGCTGGAAAAAGTGTCTCAAAGGTTGAGCAAGTTATCAAAAACAAGTTGTGATTCTACATTTAAGATAATGGTGAAAAATAAATTTAGAGCTAATATAATATCATTTTTCATTACAATCTACCAGTGGAATAACTGGGGAGATTTCTGGAAGAGGCACTGAAATCCTGAAAACCTGCCCTACAACTATATGTCTCTTTTCCATATAGGTATAGGAAATCAAAAATAACCAGAAAAAACTGTCAGCACAGGTTGGGAAACTCAAAAACTCAATTTTTCCAAAATATTTCTCAAAAAAGCCCTGCGATGAGGTAGCGACTTGTCCAGGGTGTACACCGCCTTCTGCCCGATAGTAGCTGAGATAGGCACCAGCGCCCCCCCGCAATCTTAAAGGGAATAAGCGGTAGAAAAATGGATGGATGGATGGATTTCTCAAAATAGAACAAGAAAAACATGAAATTCAAAAGGTAGGAAAAAACAAAACAGCCATGTCCATCTGAGTGGACAATTTAACCACAAAGACCCACTCAGAAACAAACATACTGGAGGAACCAATAACCCCCCACCCACACACTATAACATCTCCCATGTGTGAATGCAGACACACCCAGTCGCTTGGTCTGGTCTAAAACCTACTCTGTAATCATCAGAGCCACTCAGGACAAGAAAAAGGGCATCGGATGGGAATTTAGAGTATTTCCAAAATGCCAGTTACATCAAGCGTCCTATATCACATATTCATGATTGAAACTTTTATTAGTAGATTGCACAGTTCAGTACATATTCCGTACAATTGACCACTAAATGGTAACACCCGAATAAGTTTTTCAACTTGTTTAAGTCGGGGTCCACGTTAATCAATTCATGGTAAAAGCAGGAGAAGCAGGATGACGTCGAAGAGTGCACTTGGCCTCAACTTGACTTTCGGGTGACACTGAAATATGCTCGCTGTCATTTTGATCCATCACATTCCATTATTAAAAAAAACCAACATATTAATGCACTGACAATGCATACCGCACATACACAAACATACACACTAGAACAATAAGAACATTTCATATTATGGTTATCGTGACAAAAATGATTTTTTTTAGTTGGATGGGCTCAAAAAGTACTTTATTGGCCATTTAAAAAAATAAAATAAAACAAAAAAATAAATATGCACGCTGTTAGAAATTGCACTATTTTGCATGTCTGATAGTGTTTTAGTCTTATTATTTCATCGATTATAATGGCTAAGCTTTTATTGTTTTAAATATTGGTTTGTATTGTCGCACTTTTAAGATTTTTAAAATTAAAAGTGCCAGACAAATAAAATCTATTAAAACATATATTGTATACATTATATAGTCTCACTATATAAATTGATATCGTATTATTGCCAGCCCTAATAGAATATTACCGAATGAGGATGAACGTAATGTGTTTTTCTCAGAAAAAAATTTAAATAAAATAAACATTTACCAAAAATGGGTGACTTTGTCAGGGTGACAATAGCAAAATCGCGACTATGATAGCAATTATTGCACATGCTGTAGCCTATCAAGACATTAAGATGCCAGGCATTTCTGGAGGTAAACTCTCAATGTCCTGCCTGTAATACCCCTGAGTAATGCATACTAAATCTAAAACGTCTGAGTCACAGACATTGTCCCCCCAAGGACAAAAACGTGTCTGATCCGTATCCGCTGAAGGCCACATCGCCCTGTAAATATAAAAATCTGACTGTTTTAATAAAGAGCAAGAACAATAGTTACGCTCTCAGCCCAAAGATGCTCGCACTCAGTCCACTGTACATTCTTGTCTGAGGTCATTTTTTAACCCTTTGCATGCTCGAATCATGTTTCAACTGCAAATTCTGAAGATCTCTGTTAAAGGTCAATCTTTTCATTATGTAAAACCTGCCTCTATTACTCCAATTAAACGTGACTCCTCATTATTAAGCGTTTTGATTACCGCACCTGGAAACTATGCAACAGCTGTAAAGAAGTAAGAGACCATGTATTGGAATTTTTCCAGCAGCTTCAAAGTCTATCCAAAAGTTGGAAGTTTTTGAAGAAGTGGAGTGGACACATGTGCAGCATGGAAAACTGTTCTTTGTGGCAAAAATGCAAGAAGATCCCCCAAAAGTGTCTCTTATTTTCCATCCATGGGCAAGGAAAAGTCTATTTCTGGGGGAAATGTTTTATATTTCATTAAACAGTCATTTTGCCTCACTGTGGGGACCGACTTGCCATGTAAACTTTATTTTGAGAGGGTCAGTCATCTGCAACGGATGTAACTGAGCTACTTTTATGACAGAAGAAATAAAGGTGGCAATTTCCTATTTGTATTTCAATTCAGTGAATGTTTCTGTAAAATAAGGCAGACAACGCATGACGTCAGCACAATAATTAACAAAAAGGCCGCAAATACAACTACAATCAAAAGTTGTCCAAAGTTCTTATAAATGGGTAGAAAAAATAGGTTGACAAGTGGAAGGGGAACGAAAAGTGTTTTATTAATCCTACCGCAGTAAAGCCCGTTCAAAACTGCAATGCCGCTTTTGCATTATTTGGAAAAAGTAAACAAAACCCATTACATGGGCAAATCAATGAAAAATCACATGTACTTTAGCTATTATATCTTTGGGGAAATGGTTCGGCCACAATATAAACTTAAATAGTGCCATTTTAGAAATACAACTGTAAATCTATAATGAACACGAAGCTTGAAGCGAGGCTAAATCACCATTATCTCTGCTGCAGAAATGATGTGGCCACGAGGCTGCTAAAACCAACTAAAACTAATAAAGGACATGTTGACTTATCGCTAGGGATGTAATGTTATCACAATTTCACGGTACGATATTATCACAGTATTAAAGGCCTACTGAAACCCACTACTACCCACCACGCAGTCTGATAGTTTATACATCAATGATGAAATATTAACATTGCAACACATGCCAACACGGCCTTTTTAGTTTACTAACTTGCAATTTTAAATTTCCCGGGAGTTTTTTCTTGAAAACGTCGCATAAAGATGACGTGTATGCTTGACATCACGGGCTGTTAGGAAATATGAGCGTTGCGCACACACACAGCTAAAAGTCGTCTGCTTTAACCGCATAACTACACAGTATTTTGGAGATCTGTGTTGTTGAATCCTTTGCAATTTGTTCAGTTAATATTGGAGAAGTCAAAGTAAAAAGATGGAGTTGGGAAGATTTAGCCTTTAGCCACACAAACACACAGTGATTCCTTGTTTAAAATTCACGGAGGTGAAACTTTATTATGGATCACAGCGAACATGGATCCCGACCGAATGTCAACCAGCAGGTTTTGATGAGAAAATTGTGGTAAAAAGTCGCTTCTTACCGGAGATCAGCTGAGCTTGTGCCGCCCATAAAGCTGCCGTCGACTTCCCTGAGACACTGCGCGTCAACACACCCGTGGACACACCCCTCTGACTATCAGGTACTGTTAAACTCACTAAAACACTAGCAACACAATAGAAAGATAAGGGATTTCCCAGAATTATCCTATTAAATGTGTTTAAAAACATCTGAATTCGTCCCAATGCAATCGCATTGTTTTTTCTTTTTTCTAGTGCGTCGCTATCAATATCCTCAAACACGAACCTTTCATCCTCGCTCAAATTAATGGGGAAATTGTCGTTTTCTCGGTCCGAATAGCTGTTTTTGTTGGAGGCTCCCATTAAAAACAATGTGAAGATGTGAGGAGCCATCAACATGTGACGTCATCGTCTGCGACTTCCGGTAGAGGCAGGGCTTTTCTGTTAGCAAACAAAAGTTGCGAACTTTATCGTGGATGTTCTCTACTAAATCCTTTCAGCAAAAATATGGAAATATCGCGAAATGATCAAGTATGACACATAGAATGGACCTGCTATCCCCGTTTGAATAAGAAAATCTCATTTCAGTAGGCCTTTAAGGCCACGGTACGATACAATTATGGTATATGTCCAAGAAAAAAAATTATTTAAAAATGCTGTAGTGTGTAAAATGAAGTGGCAGGAAAGTTTAGGATGAACACACTTACTCTAATTAAACACAAACACAAACTGAGAACAATGATTGCGATTTTTCTCTCCAAAATTTCGGTTTTGCGATTTTTAGATTTTATACATAAAAATGCATAAAACTGCAAACATAACGAGTGAAGAAAGACATGTTACTTTTACACTGCCTCAAGGTGCCACACATTAGAAAAATATGTAATAATTTACTGACAAAAACGTTTGGCTTTATGCAGACAGACTCAGATCTTTTGTCTACATTATGCTCTTAAACTGAAGAAATATTGGATAAAAACTATACAGTGTTTCAAATATAATCATAATCCATCCATTCATTTTCTACCGATTGTCCCGTTTGGGGTCGCGAGGGTGTTGGAGCCTATTTCAGCTGCATTCGGGTGGAAGGCAGGGTACATCCTGGACAAGTCGCCACCTCATCGCAGTATAATCATAATACATAATAATAATACAAATAGCCATTTAGGCGGATATAAACTTTTATTTATCACTTCTGTAGATTTGTTTACCATTGTACTGTAATTGGAAGGTGAATAACTTTATTATCCTAAATGAATAAACAATCAAAAAATAAAATGGGCTTATTTCGTTAAGCAAAAATGTAACCTAAATAGATATTGAACATCTTTAGTGCATTTTTTTCCCCAGTTGAGATCGGACGTTGTTTTTTTGTTTAGTGTTATCATGCGATCACAATGGCTATTTTGCTCGTTTGGCGGTGTTGATGGGCTCATATTGCCCATTCGATTTTAAACTGAAATATTCCCACAATGGAAAATTTGGCTTTGTAATGTAATTTTTTCCTCCTAATATGTGTTACTTTGCGGCTCTCTGTACTGTGAGTGTGTCACTGGCGGCACCTCGCTCTCGTCTCTGCAGAGACAAAGTTTGTTAATGACTGATAAGAGGGGTCACTCCATCCATCCACTTTCTACCGCTTATTCCCTTTGGGGTCGCGGGGGTCACTGTTGCCTATCTCAGCTACAAACGGGCGGAAGGCGGTGTACACCCTGGACAAGTCGCCACCTCATCGCAGGGCCAAGAGGGGTCACTCTGCTCAGTTAATTCCACTGTTTGAATAAACACACTCAAGTGATGAGAGCAATGCGCAAAGATGTCTTTCTTTCTATTTGAAGCGAGAGATGAACAAACACCAGGCTCAATTCTGATTGGCGAAAGTGGCTGTCACTCAAATGCCGGTGACGGGGTAAATAAATAAAAAAAACCTCAACCTATCGTGGTTATTAACCACACTAATTAAAACTCAATGTCGATTTGATTTCGAATAATTGTGCAGCCATAATGGCAGGTATAAAAAAACAGTAACCTATTTATTATTAACCATCTGCAAGTGACTTACGCTATTTTTAAGTTGAAAAGGAATGGTATTTGTTTTATAGCCAAAATAGTTTATTAAGTTAAGCTCACGACACAGTAACCTGAATCATTGAAATGGACATTGGCCAAGAGTTGGTGGGCAGCCGAGGGTTGAGTCAGCTCTCTTGGTTGCTTTGTTGGGTCTGCTCCTGTCTCTGGCCATGCTCCCCTCACCCCAGCAGACGATGGCGTGGAACACCGTAGAGGCCACCACAGTGTATTTTTTTGGGTGTTTTTTTGTTGTTGTTTTACTTTTGTGGCTGTGTGTAGAAGTGGCTGGTTGCATCAGCTCTGCTCTTTTAATGTCTTTAATGTCCTTTTTGTACTTTGATGTTTCCCTCTTACACACATGTTTATGTGTGCTATGGCTATGAGTTTTTTCTCTCCCTTGGCTTCAGTCGGCCCCCTTCTCCAGGGGCCCAGGCTTAGACGGAATATTGTTTTTTCTTGGTGACTTTGTATCTGGAAGTAATATGCAACTATAATTATTTGTTCATATTGACATAATTAGTGTTTTAGGTGCAATATTGTTAACTTATTCAGTATCTCCAGCTATTGCGCTTAGCTGTTGTGTAGCTGCTTGTGCCAAGTAGTCTATTTATTTTGTCAGATTTTGGAAAATAGCACTTTTGCGCAAAATAAAAATGTCCCCTGCAGTATATAAGCAACTCTAACGCTTCAAGGAAATGACGAAACATTTCGCCCAATTGTCATATGCCGCTCGTGGTTAAACATCAGCTGTTTGGACCATCTGTGTTGATAGGAAGTGGTGACTAACATCCTGTTGGACCCCGGGGCTGACTCTATTTAGTGTTACATGTCTTACGGTATGAATACGTTCTTTCAAGTGTACGCAGTGATGACCTGAGCTGCCTGTAAAGTAGCAGGATATGATCGCGAGGAGCCTGACGGGAAATTAAGAGCGAGCAATAAGAGGAGATGAATGACTAGGATGCGCGTCGTTAGGCAGGCCAGCCGTGTGATGATGTCATGACTACTGCCTTGTCTCTTATCACCAATCGACAATAACATTACATGCACCTATTTTTCTCCAGAAAAAATAAATACTGGCATGGAAGCAGGAGTTCAGAACTTCCCATTACAGGTTTAAACTACCGTACAAAATTATATGTCTTTACACTATACTAATTAGCATTTTGGCCTGAGAGTAAAATACAAGCTCATGTTTGTAGCTGGTTTTTTTTTGCGCGTAATCTGATTAGAGTTAGTCATGTATGGCATGTGTGTAGTTAGTTGTCTTCCCTGGAGTTCTGCTCACAGCCTAAAGAGGAAGGGAAACTAGGACGCGAATGTGATTCCCTCCTTGCACAACATGGCCTGCATGACGTTTTGACAATGATTAAGACATTTCTGTGGTCATCGCACATCCATCACTGGAAACTTTTCTCACCACATTATAAAAAACAATGTCCTTAGTGACGGAAATGTAGGCAGACACTAATTACAATGCTGAAAGATATCGCTCACCTGCAGGTCGAAAAACTTGCTGTAGCGTCTGTAAATGATTTCCGTGCTGCCATCGCTCCAGGACACTTTGATGATGTAAACCTGTGGGACAAAAATACAAACAAAATTTGATATGGCTTCCTTCCCAGTCCATTTACACTACTTCCTGTTCAACAGGAAGTCATTATTCTGCCAGGTTGCTGCTTGTTCGTTTGTGCGGACTTACTGTACGATATCAATCCCATGTCACAAAGGATGACTGGACCTTTTGAAAAGTAGGTAGGGATGTTCGAATCAGGGTTTTATGCTGCCGATGCCAATTATCGATTAGTGAGATCAGGCGATAACAATACCGATCACATGTAGTATGGTGTGCTATTAACAGTGTAACAATATCAACACAATATTTAAAGTAGTTCTTTATTCTCTTTTATTAGTCCTATTCAGTCAATAGTACAAAATAAGTAAACAAAACTAGAAAACTTTGGTTGTTGTCCCCACAGTCATCCTGTATCCAGACTTATTCCCTGAGATTGTAAACATGAACATAAACAACAACAAAATGGTTTACTAAGTGCTTATTTCTAGGCGTTGTTTAAAGCTTGCTTAGCTGTTAGCTTAGCTTTTAACATGCCTGCACATGCTTTGCCTCCCATGTTTACCATGTATCGCCTCATCCTCCAGTGATAATAATACTTGATAACGCCACTTAAGATACTAACAGAGTTTATTGATTTTAATGGGACCTACTGGGCAAAACAAACTTTTTCTACCTATCGGTACTTGTTATTGTGTATTTGGGATCTCCATAAATTCCGAAAATCTGAAATCAAACCGTGGATGCATGGCGGAGATATTTACAAAACAATCTTGCCCTCTGTCATACTTCTTTTAAACGTTTGGATTCTGCTCATTTTTTGTTGTTTTCCCAAGTGTGACGTCAGTGGATTATCTGTATATGAAATGCTTTGCCCGATTGCGCCATTGTAGTCTGACGTTGTAGTCAATAAAGTACTATCCATCTATCTATCTATCTATCTATCTATCTATCTATCTATCTATCTATCTATCAATGAGCTCTTTATTTTTCTCTATCCTCTTGTTGTGGGGCAAACTGGCTCGTACATGCAAATGCATCCTCCGCTGTTGCCATTTCTAATAAAAAGTAGCGTATAGTTCGAACTTATATCTGTCAGTGGACTCGCTGTGGAAGCACTAAAAACTACAATCTGAATGACGGGGAGAAGTGAAGGCACGTAAATAAGACCACCCACAAAACGGCGCATCCTGAAAATACTGTCAGAAAACGGCGTGAAGATGGTCTGTTAAACATAATCTATGCAACATTTTGACCAAAAAAAACTGAAATGCATCAAATGTAGACCAAAGGGAAGTATTTTAAATGTGTGAAAAATCATATGACACATTTATTGGAGGTGATTATTGCATGGTTTTTGGAGACACAAAATTAGCCGCTTGTCAGTCAGACATGATCGGCACTTGTGATTGGCATTAAAAGGTACCTGAAAACAAATTAAAGTAATATAATGTATTGTAGCCTCCAGTAGTCACACTAAGTCTGACACTTTTTTTTTAAACTTTTATTGCCGATATTATGTTAACAACCGTGCACACACTTCTGTCATTGTGCTTTGTTCCAAGACACACAACAACACTTCCTCATTCTCCGCCGACATAGTTTGTTCGCAATCATGGGAACAATACACATCAATAATACACGGACATAAACTTTCACACCAGCAGGTGTTGACAGTAAGAATGGATATATATATAGTGTGGGATTTGCACACTATTGACTTGTAATGCACCAAAAATTCCTCCACGGTAAAAAAACTTTGATCACTGAAACAGTGCTGCCGAAACTGGATGCTGTGACGACGTAGGCAATGCGCACGGGGTTGTCTGCAGCGAAGGCAGCTACTCCCTGATGTGGACGTACTTTAATACAAACCCCGTTTCTATATGAGTTGGGAGATTGTGTTAAATGTAAATATAAATGGAATACAATGTTTGCAAATAATTTTCCACCCATATTCAGTTGAATATGCTACAAAGACAATTTATTTAATGTTCAAACTGATAAACTTTTTTTTTTTTTTTTTCCAAATAATCATTACCTTTAGAATTTGATGACAGCAACACGTGACAAAGAAGTTGGGAAAGGTGGCAATAAATACTGATAAAGTTGCGGACTGCTTATCAAAAACTTATTTGGAACATCCCACAAGTGTGCAGGCCATTTGGGAACAGGTGGGTGCCATGATGGGGTATAAAAACAGTTTCACAAAAAATGCTCAGTCTTTCACAAGAAAGGATGGGGCGAGGTACACCCCTTTGTCCACAACTGCGTGAGCAAATAGTCAAACTGTTTAAGAACAACGTTTCTCAAAGTGAAATTGCAAGAAATTTAGGGATTTCAACATCTACGTCCATAATATCATCAAACATCAAAAGGTTCCGAGAATCTGGAGAAATCACTCCACGTAAGCGGCATGGCCAGAAACCAACATTGAATGACAGTGACCTTCGATCCCTCAGACGGTACAGTATCAAAAAACGACATCAATCTCTAAAGGATATCACCACATGGACTCAGGAACACTTCAGAAAACCACTGTCACTAAATACAGTTTGTCGCTACATATGTAAGTGCAAGTTAAAGCTCTACTATGCAAAGCGAAAGCCATTTATCAACAATATCCAGAAACGCCGTTGGCTTCTCTGGGCCCGAGATCCTCTAAGATGGATTGATGAAAAGTGGAAAAGTGTTCTGTGGTCTGACGAGTCCACATTTCAAATTGTTTTTGGAAATATTCGACACCGTGTCATCCGGACCAAAGGGGAAGCGAACCATCCAGACTGTTATCGACACAAAGTTCAAAAGCCAGCATCTGTGATGATATGGGGGTGCATTAGTGCCCAAGGCATGGGTAACTTACACATCTGTGAAGGCACCATTAATGCTGAAAGGTACATACAGGTTTTGGAACAACATATGCTGCCATGTAAGCGTAGTCTTTTTCGTGGATGCACCTGCCTATTTCAGCAAGACAATGCCAAGCCACATTCAGCACATGTTACAACAGCGTGGCTTTGTAAAAAAAGAGTGCGGATACTTTCCTGGCCCGCTTGCAGTCCAGACCCGTCTCCCATCAAAAATGTCTGGCGCATTATGAAGCGTAAAATACGACAGCGGAGACCCTGGACTGTTGAACAACTGAAGCTCTACATAAAATAAGAATGGGAAAGAATTCCACTTTCAAAGCTTCAACATCTAGTTTCCTCAGTTTCTAAACGTTGATTGAGTGTTGTTAAAAGAAAAGGTGATGTGACATAGTGGTGAACATGCCCTTTCCCAACTACTTTGGCACGTGTTGCAGCCATGAAATTCTAAGTTAATTATTATTTGCAAGAATAAAATAAAGTTTATGAGTTTGAACATCAAATATTTTGTCTTTGTGGTGTATTCAATTGAATATGGGTTGAAAATGATTTGCAAATCATTGTATTCTGAGTTAGGCGCCAGCGGCCCCCGCGACCCCAGAAGGGAATAAGCGGTAGAAATGGATGTATTCTGTTTATATTTACATCTAACACAGTTTCCCAACTCATATGGAAACGGGGTTTGTATATCCAGCATTTGCCCTAGATTGACAAAATAACTGATGTGGTGAGGGCGTGGTCACATGACATTGCAGACAATTTTCATAATTTGCTATGATGAGATTTTCTTGAAAAAGGTTACAAAAATGTATACATACATTTAAAAACAAATCTGTGTTGTTAATAATTAGTATTGCCTTATATTTTCATTATATATTGTTTTGCTATATTGTCAATTGTTGCTGCTTATTGTACAATGTACTTTGTTAAGAATTTTTTAAGTGCCCTGAGACTTTTTGTGATTTTTCTATTCATTAAGAACAACTATCAACAAATTTAGCATGTTTTTCTGGTTTTATTATAGAATGTACTGGGGTTTAGAGACTCTGCTTCTGTTCCTCGATGTCCCCGATGTAAAGCAACCTGCAGCGAGCATGATGACACACTTGCTCTGCACTGCTGCTCCAGTTGGACTTTCTCTCCTTGAAAGCCGCCACGGTGCTCTTCATATTTTCACATTTCGTAGATCGCTGTCTGCCGGTATATCTGAGATATATTAAAATGACCTCCACATTGCAGACATGCTTACTACCCTCCAGACAATCGAATGCTTCTTGTTTACTTCATCACAGCATCCGGTTTCGGCAGGGCTGTTTTCGGTGATCAAAGTATTTTTCGTATCCATTCATACTGTAACAACCTGCAGGTGGTAATGCTTTTGGGTCGTCTGGTTTTGATTTAATGTGAATATTTTCCATGATCCCAAACAAACCATGAAAAAGTGTTGTTGTATGTCTGGGGAAGCGCGGAGACGAAAGTGTTTGCGCGGGAGTGAATATGTGTTGGAATTGTGCCGGTTGTTATACTAGGATTGGCAATAAAAGTTAAAAATAGCGTCAGACTTTGTGTGGCTTCTTCTGGAGGCTACAATACATTATATTACTGTAATTAGTTTTTTCGTACAAAACCCTTATTTTTAAGGAATGGTGGCTATGCTGCGGCGATGCACCCCAATTAGTTACATTACGGGGAAAACCTGATATCCAAAATGAATACGCAGACAGCAATCTACAAAATGTGCAATATGCAAATATTAATAGTACAATGGCGACTTTTAAAGAGAGAAAGTGGAGCAGCAGCACAAAGTAAGTGTGATGCAGTGATGGGGAATCTACTTGGAAAATGAAGTAAGCTAAGCTACCAATTACTCTAGATTAAATGTAGCTAAACTACAGGGGAAGCTATCCCCAGAAAATTGGAGCAAGCTATACTACAAGCTACACGGCAAAAGTAGGTTGCTACATCAAAGCTACATTTAACTGCATTAATATTTATGGGCCCACATGTATAATGCTGCATTAATATTTATGGGCCCACATGTATAATGTGTCCTGAGCAAGACACTTCACCCTTGCTCCTGATGGGTGCTGGTTGGCGCCTTGCATGGCAGCTCCCTCCATCAGTGTGTGAATGTGTGTGTGAATGGGTAAATGTGGAAGTAGTGTCAAAGCGCTTTGAGTACCTTGAAGGTAGAAAAGCGCTATACAAGTACAACCCATCAATGGTAAAGTAACTGAGAGTGAACAATAAGGGGCCATTAATATTAAATATATATATATTATATATAGTCGCGATCAAAAGTTTAAATACACTTGTAAAGAACATAATGTCATGGCTGTCTTGAGTTTTCAATACTTTCTACAACTCTTATTTTTTGTGATGGAGTGATTGAAGCAGATACTTGTTGGTCACAATAAACATTCATGAAATTTGGTACTTTTATTAATTTCTTTACCACTTTTGACGGGTGTGTGGGGTCATTGTCCTGTTGGAACACCCAACAGTGCCTAAGACCCAACCTCTGCGCTGATTATTTTTGGTTGTCCTGAAGAATTTGGAGGTAATCCTCTTTTTTTATTTTCTAAAGCACCAGTTCCATTGGCAGCAAAAAAGGCCCAGAGCATAATCCTACCACCACCATGCTTGACTGTGGCCATGGCGCCCCTGGGATGAAAGGCCTCACCTTTTCTCCTCGATTTTTTTTTTAATTCAACCCGATTCTCAATTCAAAGTCTATTTTTTTTTCAATTCAACACAATTCTCAATTCAAAAACGATTTTTTCCCGATTTAAAAGGATTCTCTATTCATTCAATACATAGGATTTCAGCAGTATCTACCCCAGTCTGCTGATATGCAAGCAGAGTAGTAGATTTTTTTAAAGAGCTTTTATAATTGTAAAGAACAATGTTTCATCAACTGATTGCAATAATGTAAATTTGTTTTAGCTATTAAACGAACCAAAAATATGACTTATTTTATCTTTGTGAAAATATTGGACACAGTGTGTTGTCAAGCTTATGAGATGCGATGTAAGTGTAAGCCACTGTGACACTATTGTTCTTTTTTTTTTTAATTTATAAATGTATAATGATAATGTCAATGAGGGATTTTTAATCACTGCTATGCTGAAATTATAACTAATATTGATACTGTTGTTGATAATATTCATTTTTGTTTCACTACTTTTGGTTTGTTCTGTGTCATGTTTGTGTCTTCTCTCAATTGCTCTGTTTATTGCTGTTCTGAGTGTTGCTGGGTCAGGTTTGGTTTTGGAATTGGACTGCATTGTTATGGCATTGATGTGTATTGTTTTGTTGGATTGATAAAATAAAAAAATAAAATAAAAATGAAAAAATGTTTAAAATGAGAATCGATTCTGAATCGCACAACGTGAGAATCGCAATTCCAATTCGAATCGATTTTTTTCCCACACCCCTAATGATAAGTATAAGTATTCTTAGTATTAGTATAATTAGTTTTTATAATAACATTTTTTTAGCCTTTTTGAAGAACATGTATGATTCATAGCAGATAATGCAAATTATATGATGGTTTCAAGTTGGCCACGCCCATAACCACACCCCCACTGCACAAGTATTTTGCCAAGCTGGGGTAAACGCTGGAGTCCTATATTTTTTATTAACATTTGCACCAGAGAATGTGTACAGATAATTCCTCGGCACGTGTGACAACACTGCACACATTGTTTTTGTTTTTTTTGTGCAAATCCGCTATTCAACAAACAGCAATTCAGCTCATTAACTCTGGGCTTGCAGCTTGGCAGAGAAGCAACAAAGTCTTAATAAATAATTTGGACAAAGACCTGCTGCTATGTTTATGTACATTAGTTGTACTAAAGTATTTCTGTATCTCGCCTAATAAACTTGACCTAGTGGTTAATTATCCTCCATAAAGGGTAGCACTGACCGTAAACTCCTTGATGACGGCCGCTGGCCAGTCACTCCTCAGCTTTACTCATCCTTTAGTGGTAACTTAAGTCAAATACTACAATGTAACTGTAAAATGTGTGCAACTGCACAACAGGGTGCATAAAAGCGTCCGGTCAGCAAATTTGGAGAGAAAAGGCACAGACGGAAAACAGCTCTGCCAGAGTGTCTTTCCAAAAACACACATTCTTTGGCTCTTTAAATGCAAACAAACATACGAACATGCAGCGGGGGCCATCAGAAACCGACCCCTGCCGCACCTTTTTTGGCAGTATGGCATAATCACTGCTGGTCCAATGATGTCATGCAATCGTACGACCTCCACACTCAAACAGAAAAGAATGGTGAACGTTCTATTGATCAGGGCGATAAAATGAAGCTTTGTCTTTTGGACATTCTTGTTTCCCACACAGGGAACCATTCAAGATTCCAACCTTTTTTTTTTTTCCTAAATGGCGACAAACAAAACTGAATCAACTCTTCCTAAAGTTGTTTGCGAAGTAAATAATGCTGATAACTTCACAGTGAACAATGATATTCAATACAATAGCTGCTAAAAAGCCTTTACAGGGATAATAATGTGAATGGACACTATTAATAATATTATTGTATTGACCCAAATACACACTCCCAAAAGCTTGAGAAAGAGTGACTTCTCCCGGAGGTTTTCTTTTTGTCGCTCACATACACACTCAACCACCTGTACAGTAGTTAGGAGAAAAAAATCCCCTTTTGTTATTAAAAAGAGAGTTTTCAAAATAAAAATCAGTTTTTCAATGGGACTTGAAAAAGAGGGGTTGTCTTATACGGTTGTCCACCACCATATTAAGCTTCACTCTATTGCTGACATGTTTTAGTTTTTTTAAGCATATTCTACAAATCCCGGGGCTAAATTAAGCATATTCAAGCATAAAAAGGCTAAATAAACTAAACATATCAATACAGTAGAATTGGCCATTAAAAGATTCTAAACTAAGCACAGCAGACTGTTCAGTATCATGGCTAATGATTGGCTGTAAACAGGTTTTTTGTACTCCAATTATGAAAAAAATTTGATTTATAATGAATCATTGACATGCACCTGGGGATAGGTTGATTGGCAACATTAAATTGACCCTAGTGTGTCAATGTGAGTGTGAATGTTGTCTGTCTGTCTGTGTTGGCACTCGATTAGGTGGCAACTTGTCAAGGGTGTACCCCGCCTTTCGCCCGATTGTAGCTGAGTTGGGCTCCAGCACCCTCCGCAACCCTAAAAGGGATAAGCGGTAGAAAATGGATGGATGGAAGGGCATTCCTAAAATGCGGAAAAACATTTTTCCAATTTCAATCAATCAATGTTTATTTATATAGCCCTAAATCACTAATGTGTCAAAGGGCTGCACAAACCACAACGACATCCTCGGTAGAGCCCACATAAGGGCAAGGAAAACTCACCCCAGTGGGACGTCGGTGACAATGACAATGATGACTATGACAAACCTTGGAGAGGACCGCATATGTGGACAACCCCATCCCCACCCCCTTTAGGGGACGGAAAGCGATGGATGTCGAGCGGGTCTAACATGATACTGTGAAAGTTCAATCCATAGTGGATCCAACACAACCGTGAGAGTCCACTCCAAAGTGGGTCCAACACAGTAGCGAGACTCCCGTCCATAGTGGAGCCAACTTCAGGCCCCTAACCAAATAACAGTGATAAGCGAGGGATTACTGTATTCAAATATGTCTTATACTCGAGTTATATTAAAGTGCACTAATCAAAAATGATTCATAGTACTAAATATTTTTGTCAATGTGTTAGTTTGGTGCACCATTAAGTGTTTAATAAAGAGAAGAAGGAAGAAATATGGCAAAAGGGGCTCGAGTTGTATTCAGGTCAATACAATAATATTCTATTGAGAAAACATTGTGTTAACTCGTCAATTGTTTTGGTTGGTAAAGCATCACTTTAATTTTAAGGTAAAAGAAACAAATTCAAGGAAAAGGAGGTGTCATCTTATAATTAGGGACATCCTTTATTTGGGTCAATACTGTAGTGTAGTTTTGTTGTTCTTTTGGGGAGTTAGTGATTACAAATGTATATATATATATATATATATATATATATATATATATATATATATATATATATATATATATATATATATATATATATATATATATATAAATATATATATATATATATATATATATATATATAAATATATATATATATATATAATATATATATACATATATATATATCTCGATTTTTTTAATTATTTTTATTTTTTATTTATTTGTTTATTTTTTATCAATCCAACAAACCACTACACAGCAATACCATAACAATGCAATCCAATTCCAAAACCAAACCTGACTCAGCAACAGTCAGAATTGCAATAAACAGAGCAATTGAGAAGACACAAACACAACACAGAACAAATCAAAAGTAGTGAAACAAAAATGAATATTATCAACAACAGTATCAATATTAGTTATAATTTCAGCACAGCAGTGATTAAAAATCCCTCATTGACATTATCATTAGACATTTATGAAAAAAAAAAAAGAACAATAGTGTCACAGTGGCTTATCAATCAATCAATCAATGTTTACTTATATAGCCCTAAATCACTAGTGTCTCAAAGGGCTGCACAAACCACCACGACATCCTCGGTAGGAAAACTCACACCCAGTGGGACATTGGTGACAATAATGACCCAGTGGGACGTCGGTGACAATGATGACTATGAGAACCTTAGAGAGGAGGAAAGCAATGGATGTCGAGCGGATCTAACATGATACTGTGAAAGTTCAATCCACAATGGATACAACACAGTCGCGAGAGTCCAGTCCAAAGAGGATCCAAGACACAGCAGCGAGAGTCCCGTTCACAGCGGAGCCAGCAGGAAACCATCCCAAGCGTAGGCGGACCAGCAGCGCAGAGATGTCCCCAGCCGATACACTGATGCATTGCATCTCATAAGCTTGACAACCCACTGTCCAATATTTTCACAAAGATAAATAAGTCAGATTTTTGGTTCATTTAAAAGTTAAAACAAATTTACATTATTGCAATCAGTTGATAAAACATTGTCCTTTACAATTATAAAAGCTTTTTTTTTTTTTTAAATCTACTACTCTGCTTGCATTTCAACGGACTGGGGTAGATCCTGCTAAAATCCTATGTATTGAATGAATACAGAATCGTTTTGAATCGGAAAAATATCATTTTTGAATCGGGAATCGAATCGAATAAAAAAAATGAAAAAAATCGACATTGAACCGAATCGTGACCCCAAGAATCGATATTGAATCGAATCGTGGGACACCCAAAGATTTGCAGCCCTAATATATATACATACACTTATATATATATATATATATATATATATCTATATATATATATATATATGTATATATATAAAGAGAAAAAATATATATACAGAAATATATGTATTTATTTATATATATATATACATATATAATATATATGAATATATATATATAAAGAGAAAAAAAATATATATACATAAATATATGTATTTATATATATATATATATATATATACATATATAATATATATAAAAAATATATATATATATACATATACATATATATATACGTATTTATACACATATACATACATACATATATATATATATATATATATATATACACACATATATAAATATATATGTATATACATACATATACATACATACATATATATATATACATATACATACACATATATAGCAGAAAAACAGCCCCAAAGCTTCACAGTAGGTGTGGTGGTCTTGGGATGCAACTCAGTATTCTTCTTCCTCCAAACATGACGAATTGAGTTTATACCAAAATGGATATATGGATAATACAGCAGAGGATTGGGGGAATGTCATGTGGTCAGATGAAACCAAAATATAACTTGTTGGTATGAACAAGGATTCTATATTCATTCAATACATAGGATTTCAGCGGGATCTACCCCAGTCTGCTGACATGCAAGCAGAGTAGTACATTTTTGTAAAAAACTTTTATAATTGTAAAGGACAATGTTTTATCAACTGATTGCAATAATGTAAGTTTGTGTTAACTAATAAAGGAACCAAAAATATGACTTATTTTATCTTTGTAAAAATATTGGACACAGTGTGTTGTCAAGCTTATGAGATGTGATGCAAGTGTAAGCCACTGTGACACTATTGTTCTTTTTTTATTTTTATAAATGTCTAATGATAATGTCAATGAGGGATTTTTAATCACTGCTATATATATACATATATATATATATATATATATATATGTATATATATATATACATACATAAACATTTATACATATATATATATTTATATATACATATAAATATATACACATATATATACATATACATATATATGCATATATACATATATATATACATATCCATATACATACATACATATATATACATATATATATGTTTTTATCTCATCCCCATCCCCAGTGTATACCTGTTTCTCTCCTTTTTTGTAAGGGGCGCCGGAAGTTGGCAGACCCGTCCGCAATCCTGTTCTGTATCCCTAAAATTTGTCTGATCTTGAATGGGATTGTGCGGAAAATGTTAATTTCCCCTCGGGATTATCAAAGTATTTCTGATTTTGATTCTGATTCACAAACATTTCACATGCCTGATAGTACAACAAAATGGTTTGTCAGTGTAGGGATGTACAATTTATTTAAAAGTAAAAGGAGTCTCATATTTAGATTGTTTTGAATACCGGTCAGTGAGGTATTGTACAGTACCATATGTTTATTATTGTTAAGAATGTATTATTGTTAAGAATATTGAGTTTAGTTTTGCCTGGAAGTATTCTACGAGTTTTGTTTATTTTTTGTTGCTGATCTCCAACTAAGACGTCCAGATGCAGGGAGGTCATTTAGGTCACACCATGACACATTTAAATGCATCTCAAAGGCATTCAGCACGTTTTCAATGTGCCACTCCTAAGCAAAAAATCTCACGCCAAACTTTAATCACGTAAACCTTGTAAAGTGTTTGTTTTCACTTTGCAACCTAATCGACTCTATTTTCCTGTTAAACAAATCGATAATAATCCCTTTTCTGGATTAAAAACCACAATGCGAGCATCTGCTAGATACTTGTAATCTGATCCCGTCTTTGTTTTTACTTGAACAGACAGGAAAAAAGGAGGTAAAGCAGCCGCATGACCTCAATTTGTTGAATATTTAAAGCACCGAATGCAATTAAAACGAGTCTTACGTAGTGTTTGCTGGGGTTCCTCCGTTTTTGGACATCTTGCACGGTCACTTCGAGCACGGTCCTCCTCGGCATGATGTCCTCCTTTTTCACTGGGTCTCCTCCAAGAAGATCAACCTGACGTCCTCGGAGAGACTGTTATGTTTTCGTACAGAAAAGTTTGTTCAATGATGACTCTTGAGACATCCGAGAAGTGGTGCCGCTATTTTTCCGCCCCACAGCAGATTGTCCGTATTCCTCGTCCCACGTCAGAGGACCCAGAAGAAGTTGAAGACTTCCTAGTTTTTCCTGCCCAGTCCCGATGACGATCTCCGAACACTCCCAGCCTATCCGGCTCGCCCACCGCGGCAAGTGGGACAACCCACTCTGTCCCTTGCTAAACACTATCCTCTGTCGGCCATTCGTGCTCATTACATCTTAACTGTACATGTGGCACTTTTATTACACTGGAGCGGATGCTATAGTAAACAATGACGGGGGTTTTGCTACTAATTTATTAAAATCGTATTGGATTAAATATCAAGTACAAATGTTTTTCATAAATATTGAATATTTAATAGACAAGGTGTCCAACGTGTGGCTCTGGGGTCATTTGCAGTCCTTGGCTCGTTTAAGATTAAAGGCCTACTGAAATGAGATTTTCTTTTTCAAACGGGGATAGCAGGTCCATTCTATGTGTCATACTTGATCATTTCCCGATATTGCCATATTTTTGCTGAAAGGATTTAGTAGAGAACATCCTCAATAAAGTTTGCAACTTTCGGTGCTAAGAGAAAAGCCCTGCCTCTACCGGAAGTCGAAGACGATGATGTCACATGTAGATGGCTCCTCACATATTCAAATTGATTTTAATGGGAGCCTCCAACAAAAAGTGCTATTCGGACCAAGAAAACGACAATTTCCCCATTAATTTGAGCGAGGATGAAAGATTTGTGTTTGAGGATATTGATAGCGACGGACTAGAAAACAAAAACAAAAAAAAAACGGATTCCGATGTTTTTAGACACATTTACTAGGATAATTCTGGGAAATCCTTATCTTTCTATTGTGTGGCTCGTTGTTTTAGTGAGTTAAATAGTACCTGATAGTCGGAGGGGTGTCTCCACAGGTGTCTTGACGCCAATGTCTCAGGGGAGTCGACGGCAGCTATGGACGGCACAAGCTCAGTTTTTCTCCGGTAAGAAGCGACTTTTTAACCACAATTTTCTCACCGAAACTTGCTGGTTGACATTCCGTCGTGATCCATGTTCGCTTGACCGCGCTCTGATCCATAGTAAAGTTACACCTCCAGGAATTTTAAACAAGGAATCCCCGTGTGTTTGTGTGGCTAAAGGCTAAAGCTTCCCAACTCCATCTTTCTACTTTGACTTCTCCAATATTAATTGAACAAATTGCAAAAGATTCAGCAACACAGATCTCCAAAATACTGTGTAATTATGCGGTTAAAGCAGACGACTTTTAACTGTGTGTGTGCGCAGCGCTCATACTTCCTAAAAACCTGTGACGTCTTGCGTACACGTAATCATTACACAACGTTTTCAAGACGCAACTCCCGGGAAATTTAAAATTGCAATTTAGTAAACTAAAAAGGCTGTATTGGCATGTGTTACAATGTTAATATTTCATCATTGATGTATAAACTATCAGACTGCGTGGTAGGTAGTAGTGGGTTTCAGTAGGCCTTTAAATGATAATAAGAATTGGGAGGCAATTGAGAAAAAACACGTAATGTAAATAGAAAAAGTTGAAATGTTGATACAAACAACTCTGTTTTAAACAGGCTCATCTTAAAAATTATATCAATACTTGACAGATTAGAGCAAGAGCGTCCAACTCATTTTAGATCGGGGGAAACGTGGAGAAAAATCGACTTAAAGATAAAGTTAAAGTCCCATAGATTGTCACACACACAATTTGTGTGGTGAAATGTGTCCTCTGCATTTGACCCATCCCCATGTTCACCCTATGGTAGGTGAGGGGAACAGTGAGCAGCAGCGTGCGCCTCGCTCAGGGATCATTTGTTAGTTTAAACCCAAATTCCAACCCTTGATGCTGGGACAATGGGCCCCATTTTTTGTAGTCTTTGGTATGACTTGGCCGGGGTTTGAAGTTTGAACTCACGACCTTCCAGTCTCAGGGCGGACACTCTAACCACAAAGTCACTGAGCTGGATTCCAAGTGGGCCGGAATGGTAAAATCACGGCACGATTACTTAAAAATAAAGACAACTTCAGATTATTTTCTTTGTTAAAAAATAGCACAAGCGCATTCTGAAAATGTACAAATCATAATGTTTTTTTTTGTTTTTTTTTACACTTACATGTTGCGGTTAATAGTATTCTATCTTTATTTGTCATTATTTAAACTTTCTGAATAAATTATGTGATAATGTTCATTAGTCAACTCATTGGTGTTAATTTTCAATCTTTCAAGATAAAAAAAATAATATTCAAATCAAATTACAGAATGTAATTTATGTTGTTTGCTCATTTTCCTTACCCCCGCCTTCCACCCGATTGTAGCTGAGATAGACACCAGCACCCCCCCGCTACCCCAAAAGGGAATAAGCGGCAGAAAATGGATGGATTGATGGGCTCATTTTCCTGGACTGGTGCACTAACATTAGGTGTTTTTTGTTGTTGTTGTTTTTTACATATGTTGCATAATCTACAAAGATAAAAATAATTGCTATTGCGACATCAGTGGACACATTTAGAACAGCAGTTTCTCTCATTCAAATGTTTGGCTCATTTTTATACTTAGCAAACTCATCCCGTGGGCCAGATGAAACCAGATTGCAGGAGTGATACGGCCCGCAGGCCACACGTTTGACACCCCTGGATTAGAGTGTGAACACTGATTTTACCAAATTCAACTTTTGAAAAAAAAAATTAATATTGAGATTGCAAATCTGTTTTTTATTAGCTGTAAGTATCAAAGTGATTATTTTCCTCTGCGTGAAGTAAATCAATAGATCAATGGTTCTCCAACTTTTTTCTACCAAGTACTACCTCAGAGAACCCTTGGCTCTCCAAGTGCCACCATAATGACCAACATTAAAATACAGTAGCATAGTAGCATAGCATAAGTATTCATGAAAA
>NC_084614.1:59402389-59404889 GCF_033978795.1 Nerophis ophidion
AAATAAATGTCGGCGTTAATAGATTGATGAGTTAACGCGTAATTAACGCATTAGTTTGCCCACCCCTATATATATATATATATATATATATATATATATATATATATATATATATATATATATATATATATATATATAATGGATTAGATTTATATCGCGCTTTTCTATTGTTAGATACTCAAAGCACTCACAGAGAAGTGGGAACCCATCATTCATTCACACCTGGTTGTGGTAAGCTACATCAGTAGCCACAGCTGCCCTGGGGTAGACTGACGGAAGCGTGGCTGCCGGTTTGCGCCTACGGCCCCTCCGACCACCACCAATCATTCATTCATCATTCATTCACCAGTGTGAGCGGCACCGGGGGCAAGGGTGAAGTGTTCTGCCAAGGACACAACAGCAGCGATTTGGATGTCAATAGGTGGGAAGCAAACCTGCAACCCTCAGGTTCCTGGCACAGCCGCTCTACCCACTACGCCATGCCGTAATGCAATAAGAGTATACAAAGGCTCATCACCTATTATAATTAGTTTCAAAATAATAAAATACAATTAATCAGGATGGATTTATTATGTATGACCCATTTGATTTATTTAATATGTACCATGTATTTGTTATTAATCATATATTTAGTATTTTTCATGACTTGTAATGTATGGTGTTAATTAAATGGGGTAAATTGTCACAATATAAAATTGAAACCAGACTATATCGGGAATTTATTTTACTAGAAATAACAATGCAATAAAGTTGAATGCAATAGGAATGAAGGAAGTCTTATCACAATAAAATGCAAATACTGATGAAGCTGCCGTTTCATAAAATTTACAGGCAAAAAATTCCAAAATATTGTTAAATAACGAAAAATAAGTTTCTTGATCAATCAATACAAATGTTATATATTTTTTATGACATTGCAAAGGTAACTGATATATCTCATACATTTTCTACATGGGTCATGTATCCAACATTGTCATAAATGAAGGATGCCGATGACAAAAGGTCCTTCAGAGGAAAGGTGAAGGGTCGGTGCCGTCACACATCCGCAGTTTGAGGTGAGAGGTGATGCCAGAGCAGCGTTCTTGCAGGGGCAACACATAACCCAGCGGGTCCCCTTGAGCCACCGCTCCGATATAACGCAACGGCCGGATGTTAAGGATCTTCACACAGTGCACTAGAAGAGAGAACAATGAATGAGAACTACATTTTCAGGATACTTTCATGCCTGAAAGTAGTCCTAGTACATCGGATGTTGTTGTTTTTAAACACCATCCATCCTTTGACAATTTATACGCTTCGTAACGGCTATAATCCAAGTTATTATTATTTTGTTTAGCATGCGTAGAAATAACATGAGACGGGTTAAATTGCTCTTTCATAATCCCAAATGGGTCTTTTGAACCTTCATCTTGTATGATGCCACAACACAAACTCCACACTCTCAATGTGTCGCCCTAATGATGTTTCAGCGCTATAATGCAAGGTCAGGGCAAGGTATTGCATCTCTGTGATGTCAAATCTTGGTTTTAGTCAGCAGATGAAAGGATCATGACTGCACATGTGCTCATGTAATGAAGTATACCCAATTAGCAGCAGAGGGACTTAATGATGTTCTCCCGGCACTGCAATGCACATCAGGATGCTCTCAAGATACACAAATACCCTGGCTGGGGGTCGTCATTCAGCCTTTTGATGGAGATTTACTCGCATGAACGTGGGTCCTCTGTGTTAAAGGCAACCAGGAGTTCAGTGGAATCCTAATCTAATCCTTCCAAATCGCTGAAAAAATTCATCCCCATGCTTCCAAATTAATACCCCAACATCAGCTATGTTCTCTGTCCTATACGGTCCTGACCATGACCGATTACTAGAATTAATATGTAGGGATGATAGTTCAAGGAGTTGTTGAGGTTATTTACAGTTCAGTGATTTTCCCCACATTTAAAGTTTAAAGTACCAATGATTGTCATACACACACTAGGTGTGGTGAAATTTGTCCTCTGCATTTGACCCATCCCCTTGATCACCCCCTTGGAAGTCAGGGGAGCAGTGGGCAGCAGCGGTGCCGTGCCCGGGAATCATTTATATTGATTCAACCCCCAATTCCAACCCTTAATGCCGAGTGCCAAGCAGGGAGGCAACGGGTCCCATTTTTATAGTCTTTGGTATGACTCGGCCAGGGTTTGAACTCACAACCTATCGATCTCGGGGCGGACACTCTAACAACTAGGCCACTGAGATTTATTTATTATAATTATGGGTTTAGAAATATAGCTAAATTATAGTACAATGTCGTTTAGAAGCCTGTGATTACTTACAAACCAATCAGTAGAATAGTCATATGTGTGCGTACATGCTGGCCTTGTACTTTGGTGTCACAGAAAAGCGATTTTTCATTCAAAATATTGCATGAACTTACAAAGAAAAATGATCAAATTAACCTTAAAGCTTGCTTAAAAACCTGCTGACAAATAAAGGTCCGAGCAAAACACATAGGAAT
>NC_084614.1:59709889-59814889 GCF_033978795.1 Nerophis ophidion
CAAGGGTATTTCCTTTGTTTGGGTTGAAATAAGCTATAAAAATAAATGTTATAAAAATGAGTAGCTCTCGGATATTTTTTGTCATGATCCGTTGCCTGATATTTCCTTAGTTGTTTGGATTAGTTTCAGCACCCTTGTTTGTTTTCTTTGTTGCCATGGGTGCTGATTTGTGTCACCTGCCTCTGATTAATGGTCGGGACGCTCACCTGCTCCCGGACATTAATCACGGATTTATTTATTCCTGCCTCGCACCACAGTCGGTCTGGCTGTCTTATTCGCAACACGCGACAATCTCGTTGGTGTTATTTTTTTATCTGAGTTTAAAGAATTACTACTTTCTTGTTCAATTTTTAACTACCGTATTTTTCGGATTATAAGTCACTCCGGAGTATAAATCGCACCTGCCGAAAATGCATAATAAAGAAGGGAAAAAAACATATATAAGTTGCACTGGAGTATAAGTCGCGTTTTTTGGGGAAAATCTATTTGATAAAACCCAACACCAAGAATAGACAAGGCAATTCTGTGAATAGTGAACAACAGGCTGAATAAGTGTACTGTATATGACGCATAAATAACCAACTGAGAAGGTGCCTGGTATGTTAACGTAACATATTATGGTAAGAGTCATTCAAATAACTATAACATATAGAACTTGCTATACGTTTACCAAACAATCTGTCACTCCTAATCACTAAATCCCATGAAATCTTATATGTCTAGTCTCTTACGTGAATGAGCTAAATAATACTATTTGATATTTTACGGTAATGTGTTAATCATTTCACACATAAGTTGCTCCTGAGTATAAGTCGCACAGCTGTCCAAACTATGAAAAAAACTGCGACTTATTGTCCGAAAATTACGGTAGTCTTTTTGCTAAGCTTTGCTGTAGTTTCTCGTGCCATACAAACGTGTTCCTTTTTTTCGTATTCTTGTTCTGCTTATTTTGAATAAATCGTCCTTCTTACCTGCACGCTGCTTTCGGACGTCCTTCTGCATCTTAGGGAAACGAATACCGCAAAATCATGCGACCCCCGACTTGACCATACTTATTTTGTAAAAGTAGTTCTTGGAAGAAAAAAGATGGGATAATTTTTTGCAAAAGGTATTCAGAAATGTCAAATAATACCAGAAAAAGTTACATTAGTTGCTATTCGTTTTTTTTAACATGATAATCCTGTGGGTCTGTATACTCCTTAAATACATTAACACAGTTGCTAGGTTGGCGACACTGATCTCTCCTGCTTCGTCCTCTTATTCTCTGGCAGACCACATGCTGATGAGGTGTGATTAAAAGCAGAGTTACATTGCCATTTACAGTGCAGAGTTGTAACGACAAGCTACATTCATGTGTTTATGAGCAAGGGTGAACAAGTATCACCATTAATTTGTGGGAAACACTGGTCCACTATAATTCTAAAAAAAAATGTCCTATTTGTTGAAATGTACAGTAAATTCCAAACTATGAGCCGCTACTTCTTTACGACGCTACGTTTAGTGCTTTCAACCAAAAGTACAAGGGCCGTTCTGTCTTCTACGCATCTATAGCATTTCTAATCGTATACATTTTTGTTCCTAAATCTAATCAACGTTTGTAAACTTTTCCTGATTACCAAACCGTCCAAAGTGTGATGTCAGTGTTTTCATGTATATTTTTATGCGCTATTGTAATGTAATGCTAACACGTTTACGAGTGTCTGTGTTAGTACTATTAGCTTACAATGGCATTCTGTTTATATGCTTGCAGTTTTGTAAATTCACCAAAACATCACTGTGGACTTATTGAGCCTGTTAAGCTGATTTGGAGAGTTACCTTCCCCAGCTAGTGGCTCCATGACGATGATTTTGGTTTTGTTTGATCAGCAGTTTTACTGCTGTGTTATAAGCACCATTTGGAAACAATTAAAGTATGTACAAAATCTTTCTGTATAAATAACTCATTTCACAACGTATATGCGGCTTATAGTTCGGTGCTGCTAATGTATGGAAATATGTTTTTCTTCCGAAGGCTTATCTCCCGGTCCGCTCTATGGTCCGAAAAATACGGTAAATACACCGGAAACAATGATTTTAGAGGGCAACCTTCAATTACAAAATTATGAATCTGAAAAAGGAAAGGATTACTTACAACTTTCAATCTCTAGTGTGCAGTTCTGCTCATCCAGTGGGTACCTTCTGAGGTCCATCATGCAAGCTGCAGTGGTCGTGATTCTGAGAAATCATAAAAACAAACAAAACCAGTAAACATATAAACAACTAAATACCTAACTCCTTTATTTCGCACTTCATGCAGCTGTGTAATCACTCCCCATACAGCAATAGATAATATTTGTCTATTACCTGACCGCTTCTATGTTAGCTATTTCTCTTTGTTTATAATGTATATTTTATGCAGGATCTACTCTCTATTTTATGCTGCCTTTTTTTTTTTTTTTGCTGCAGCTGTTACATATACTGTAATATTGTACATGGTAATTTGGATTTGTTATATATTGTATATATTATATAAAAATTATTATATAATATATCTGTATATATTATATACTGTATATATAATATGTAATTAAAACATATATGTTATATTTTATATTTCTACTATGGTACACTTTTAACCAATGTATACTTTATTGTTTACATTGGTTTTTGCCCTCTTTTTGTGCCCTTTGTGTTCATTAAGCTTTCCATCCTTATCCTTTTCATCCTTTGTAACTGAGCTATTGTGTGGAACAATTTCCCTTGTGGATCAATAAAGTTTGTCTGAGTCTAATAAGTTGGATTTTGAGCAAAACAGATTTGTTCCCCCTGTTTTACCGTTTTAACTGTATTTTAAAGCACAGTCAGATGCAATGTAAAATACACTAAATTCAAATATTTTCGGTGGTCCCTTGGCGACTGAATGATTAGTAGTAGACAGATGTCAAATCTCCCTGTTATTTTGATGACAAGAGAAAAAAAATTGTTGTAGGGCCAACTGAAACCTGCTTTAAACTGCAAGTCTTAGGGACTTAGGCTTATCACTCTGTGGATAAGAGAAAAAGGATCAATAAATCTAAAGAGATAGCTCTCTTCATTTCAAGGTAGATGGCCTCTTAGAGATTGATACAGATTGACGATCAGCTTCAGGGAAAGAGGACCGTGAGACATAAGGGTGAATCCTGCAGCTCAACTGTCTTGACTCCCTAAGATAGGATCTGCTTGATTGATGAAGTCATGAACCAACATTGTAATAGTACTCCACCCATATCATACTATGTGTATGACTGTTGCTGTGGTCGCCATCACGCCGCCGCGGAATAAAGACCCCCCTATAGGTGGACGAAGTCATGATGACGACAAGAGCCAACCATGAGTCAGTCGATAAGCTTGTGTTGTCCGCCGGGGAACATAAGGATGCAGCTGTGAGTAATAGCCTTCCATTCTTTCCCTGGCTCGGCTCTTGTGTGCAAACTTGACTCCCACTGCGTTGCATGGTGGGTAATCGTGTAGGCACACCTGACAACACAGATAAATGTTTGCCAGTGGAGAAGCTCATTCGGAGTCCAAGTGCAGAGATAATCACCTTGTGAGTTTCTCTGCCTACAGCCGGACTCCTTCTTCCAGGATTTTGAATTATCATTTAATCTTGAAATTATGTGAAATACAGCACTTCAGTACTCTACTGTTGGCTTCCTACAAAGACAAGATATTTGATGTTCAAACTCATAAACTTTATTTATTTTTTTTGTAAATAAGAATTAACTTAGAATGTAATGGCTGCAACACGTGCCAAAGTAGTTGGGAAAGGGCATGTTCACCACTGTGTTACATCACCTTTTCTTTTAACACAATCAATAAACGTTTGGGAACTCAGGGAAGTAATTGTTGAAGCTTTGAAAGTGGAATTCTTTCCCATTCTTGTTTTCTGTAGAGTTTCAGTCGTTTGACAGTCCGGGGTCTCCGCTGTCGTATTTTACGCTTCATAATGCGCCACACATTTTCGATGGGAGACAGGTCTGGGTTGCAGGCGGGCCAGGGAAGTACCCGCACTCTTTTTTTACGAAGCCACGCTGTTGTAACACGTGCTGAATGTGGCGTGGCATTGTCTTGCTGAAAAAAGCAGGGGCGTCCATGAAAAAGACGGCGCTTAGATGGCAGCATATGTTGTTCCAAAATCTGTATATACCTTTCAGCATTAATGGGGCCTTCACATATGTGTAAGTTACCCATGCCTTGGGCACTAATGCACCCCCATAACATCACAGATGCTGGCTTATGAACTTTGCGTCGATAACAGTCGCTTTCCCTTTGGCCCGGATGACACGATGTCAAATATTTACAAAAACTATTTGAAATGTGGACTCGTCAGACCAAAGAACACTTTTCGACTTTGCATTAGTTCATCTTAGATGATCTCGGGCCCAGAGAAGCCGGCGGCGTTTCTGGATGTTGTAGATAAATTGCTTTGGCTTTGCATAGTAGAGCTTTAACTTGCACTTATAGATGTAGCGACCAACTGTATTTTGCAATTTCACTTTGAGAAACGTTGTTCTTAAACTGTTTGACTATTTGTTCACGCAGTTGTGGACAAAGCGGTGTACCTCGCCCCATCCTTTCTTGTGAAAGACTGAGCATTTTTTGGGAAGCTGTTTTTATACCCAATAATGGCACCCACCTGTTCCCAATTAGCCTGCACACATGTGGGATGTTCCAAATAAATGTTTGACGAGCGTTCCTCAACTTTATCAGTCTTTATTGCCACCTTTCCCAACTTCTTTATCACGTGTTGCTGGCATCAAATTCTAAAGTTAATGAGCATTTGCAAAAAAAAAAAAGGTTTTTCAGTTAGAACATCAAATATTTTGTCTTTGTAGCATATTCAACTGAATATGGGTTGAAAAGGATTTGCAATTAATTTTATTCTGTTTATATTTACATCCAACACAATTTCCCAACTCGTATGGAAACAGGGTTTGTAACAAAAATAAACACAACACCCAACAAAATGTTATGATTATTGCAGAACATAAAACATTTACGAAACACGCCTAGCTTAATTGTAATGTTGATGCTCATATTTCCGGAGGTTGGTGAATGCACCTTGCTCCCGTAAATATTATTGGTGCATAATGAGGACGTGCTGAGTTGTGGTTGTGGCTACATTTGGTGGCCACAGACATACAGAATAGACTAAACACTTCACTGATTGGTTAGATCATACGTGAAGCTGCCCGCCATCTGGTAATAGTCATTGGTCAGGACTTTAGCAGCAATATCGTATTACTGTATGCCGTATAACTTAGGCAAATTAGTATCATTTTAAAATGTTTTTGACATGAATCATATAATGTAACGTTATGGATTTTATTTTATTTCGAACATGCATACAGTAACAAAATGGTACCTCACATATTTACTCACTTAACGGCTCTAAAGAAAGACCGTCACCATTTATCCATTTCTCTCAGGGTCGTGGAGGAGGCCGAAGCCTAGCCCAGCTGCACGGGGGGTGTCGGGGGGTTTAATTAAATTAACTTTAATTTCCTCTCCATGACTGCTACTGTGTGTGTTCCACACCCATCCATCCGTTTTTGTACATTAATAACAATAACAGACATGAGTGATCCCCAAAGCATGATGTTTCCACCCCCATGCTTCACAGTAGGTAAGGTGTTCTTGGGATGCAACTCAGTATTCTTCTTCCTCTAAACACGACAAGTTGACTTCATACCAAAATATTCTATTTTGGTTTCATCTGACACATGACATTCTCCCAATCCTCTGCTGTATCATCCATGTATCCATTTTGGTATAAATTCAACTTGTCGTGTTTGGAGGAAGAAGAATACTGAGTTGCATCCCAAGAACACCAAACCTACTGTGAAGCATGGGGGTGGAAACATCATGCTTTGAGGGCAGTTTTCTGCTAAGGGGACAGGACAATTAATATGTGCTCAGTGTCTTCCTTACCATTATTGCTATGTTGTCTATTACCATTGTTGGTATTTTGTCTATTACCATTGTTGGTATATTCATACTTCCTTCATTGTTGATCCAAATTATTGTTACAGTGTAAAAATTATTGCTACCTGTGGTAATGCCACTATGATACAACATTTGTATTACAGTTTGTATAATCCTTAAACAAAGTAACAGTGAAACTCAATGAAATAATCACTGAATGGAGAATCCTAACAATTAAAAAAAGACGTGTTCTTGTCTCTCATATTGATTGTGAATGATAGTCAAAATTCCAGTTCCCATTTAAGCTGATACTACTCATTAACACTTAAATTAATATAACAAAAAAAACAGACATCAAAATCTGTCTTTGTTTGGACTTTTAAGTATTTTGGATCATTTGTATTGCCTTATCTTACGAAACTGGTGGTCAGCAAATGTAACTGTTCAGAAGTGATTGCAATACAATCAGTGAGGCTGAATGTTTGTTATTCTTTGACAGCACACAAGATGCTCATATTTGCCATCCTAAAACTGCAAACCATACCGGAACCCATCAGGGATGTAATACATTGTTGTCTTAAAGGGGAACTGTACTTTTTTTTTTTTTTGGAACTTTGCCCATAGTTCACAATTATTATGAAAGATATGAAGATGAATGTATTTTTTTAATGCATCCTATTTTGTTAATAAATCAAAGTCCTCTTACCAATGGGATGTCCTATATTCCACTCATAAAAACCACCAAATAACCATCCAAAAACAGCCAACATTACATTTTGGGACTTGAATATTAACCACGTTTTTGTGATATTGTTATTATAAGCGCTAACGCAGACAAACTATTTTAACGGCGCCGTGTTCCCAAATGTGTGTGCCTATGTTGACATCATCGAGTAGTGAACTGCTTCATTCATAAATCATTAATCATACCTCTCATCTGGATGGTACAAAGATAAGGACACAATCCGAAAAGTTGGTAAACTTTGACGGACAATTTTATACCTGGGAATGGCAAGAGCGACACTAAAAGATGCTTGGTTCCACCCCCTTTTTTTGCGAGAAATCTGAGTCATTCTTCATCTAAACGGGAATATAACACAATTCTATCAGTTGGCGTTCTAATGACAGCAGGCATTGTACAGTAAGTGACGTTTTATTATGTTTGTTGCCACTGATGAAGTCTGCAGTGAGTAATGATTTAAGGGCCTTTTTAAGCAGAATAGAGCCACTCCTATTGCTCCATTGTAAGCTGACTTTTTATTGCATTTATTTACCAGTTAGAATGCACAAAAAAAAAGAAGATATATATGTAATGGTCTTACTTAAGCATTGTGACTGATAGGCAATATTTTTAAAAAAAGTGCAGTTCCCTTTAAATTGACAAAACTGCTAAAAATAACCCCTAACATGTTTGTGTTTCTAATACAGAACCAGAGTTCTAAACCATAATCGTGTTAACTATATTAAATGGGCTGTAAAATGCTTAATTTAACATGTTGTTGTTTTTTTGCACAGTATGGTTACATTCTATTAGCTTTTAGTGGCTTTCTTGCTAAATTAACGGCTCAGATCATGGGTTTAGGCCAATAAGATGATACACAACAAAGTAATAAGGCACGGGCCAAACAACTAGACTATGTAATCCCTCCATGAATACTACACATCAATGCATGCTAAAGATGTATTATTGATTAAGTCGAGGAACACTTTCATACTGTCATTTATTCATCGTAAGCCCCGCTGTACATTTGAGCCCTGTGCAGGAAATTTGAGTGTAAATGAATGTCTTTTCATCTCCATTGGATCGCTCATAAATTGTTCAAAAGCAAGAGAGATGAAAGATGAAATTAGATGGAACAACTTGATCCTTCCTGTAAAGCTACTTGCAAGAAATAATTTTGAAGTATACTCATATTTCCGCAATGTTTCCCAAAGATAGAGAGTAATCAAATTTAGATTTACGCAAGTTTTTGCAGAACAAACCTGTTCTTGATAATTAACATTACTCTGCTTTTTAAAGTCAATTTCTATTTACTGTCCAATTAAATGTTTTGGCAATTATCTAAATAACGGTGCAGTGTAAGTGCAAGTCACAGATATTAGATATGAAAGCTTTTGTCCTGTTTTCCTTTAAACCACAATAATGAATCTCTGATATGAAATTGCAGTTCAATGGCAAACACAGGAAGTAAGCGTGTGGATATTCATCATGTGTTTATTCTATGCTGGCGCTCGATTCCACTCTTCTTATCTGCTTCAATGGACTTGGCACATCCAATTACATTTCCATTGAAGAGTCTCATAATGAAAAATCACATCCAAACAATGCTTAATACTATTTATGTATGGTACACAACCTCATCAAAGTATGATCATTGTGTGTTTGTGTGTGTGTGTGAGGTATTAAAAAGTGATATTGATGTATAATTATTAACTGTAGGGATGGCACAATACTATTATTCCATTATTCAATACCTATAAATGTCAATGATTCTCGATGGTAAAATAAATAAACAAGTTGTGTTCAAAGTTTTGTCAAACGGCTAAAGACTGTCTCTAAGCTGTGTGTTCTTAGCACTAATGTGCTTGATAAAAGTCAGGTTGCACACCTTTGAAGGTTTTCTACAAACTATGATACTGCACAATCCCTAGGCTTGTGGTGGCGGATCTCTGCTCTCACTTGCATGGTGAATACTTTCATGACCACTCGTGTTGAATTACGGAGTAAATGCATGATGTACAAACCCCGTTTCCATATGAGTTGGGAAATTGTGTTGGATGTAAATATAAACGGAATACAATGATTTGCAAATCCTTTTCAACCCATATTCAGTTGAATGCACAACAAAGAAAAGATAATTGATGTTCAAACTCATATACTTTATTTACTTTTTTTGCAAATAATAATTGACTTAGAATTTCATGGCTGCAACACTTGCCAAAGTAGTTGGGAAAGGGCATGTTCACCACTGTGTTACATCACCTTTTCTTTTAACAACACTCAATAAATGTTTGGGAACTGAGGAAACTAATTGTTAAAGCTTTGAAAGTGGAATTATTTCCCATTCTTGTTTTATGTAGAGTTTCAATCGTCAACGGTCCAGGGTCTCCGCAGTCGTATTTTACGTTTCATAATGCGCCACACATTTTCGATGGGCCAGGAGAGTACCTGCACTCTTTTTTCACGAAGCCACGCTGTTGTAACACGTGCTGAATGTGGCTTGGCATTGTCTTGCTGAAATAAGCAGGGGCGTCCATGAAAAATACAGCGCTTAGATGGCAGCATATGTTGTTCCAAAACCTGTATGTACCATCCATCCATCCATTTTCTACCGCTTATTCCCTTTTGGGGTCGCGGGGGGCGCTGGCGCCTATCTCAGCTACAATCGGGCGGAAGGCGGGGTACACCCTGGACAAGTCACCACCTCATCGCAGGGCCAACACAGATAGACAGACAACATTCACACTCACATTCACACACTAGGGCCAATTTAGTGTTGCCAATCAACCTTTCCCCAGGTGCATGTCTTTGGAAGTGGGAGGAAGCCGGAGTACCCACGGCGAGTAATGACTGCTCGCCGACTGCTCTTGTTGCAAAAAAGCTAAGTATCGTTCTATCTGTGTGATTTTAACTGTTTTGCAGCTTTATTCACAACTTATCGAACATATTTAATAGTTCCATTTAACTTGCAAATCACCCGATCTCTGTCTCACCACTCCGCCCTCAGCTAGCTAGCTGCTAAGCTAACGAGGCTAGCGGAGAAAGGCAGCGCCGGTCTGAAGGAAGCTACTCCCCCGCCACCGTGACCATCACTTCCCGAAGACAGCTGGCACCCCACTCGGCGACGGAAAGTTTCTGTGAGTATGGCTTCCTGCGCTTCGTGCACTTTACTCATGGATAGGTTGGCTTTGCTAGAGAGCCGTGTCCGCCAGTTAGAGCAGTGTAATTTCGTAACTTTAGATGTTGCGGACACATCTGCTAGCGTTAGCTGTAGCGAGCTAACTAGCCCAGCTTGTAGCAGCCCTAATCGGCCTACAAGCTACGGTGTACCGGTTGAGACGCATAATAGATTTAGCCCTTTAGCTAGTCCTACACCCCAGTCTACCGGGCACCACACTTTAGTCATAGGGGACTCCATCACCCGAAACATAAAGCTTAGCAAACCAGCCACAATTAAGTGTATTCCCGGGGGCAGAGCACCTGACATTGAAGCTAATCTTAGGGAGCTAACTCGCAACAGGTCTAATAAACACGTACGGCAGGCTAACCGCACCACTAGTTAGGCGAATATAGTAATACACGTTGGCTCCAATGACGTTAGGATGAGACAATCAGAGATTACAAAGAGAAACATAGCCAGGGCTTGTAATCTCGCCAGAAAGATGTCCAGGCATCGAGTAATTGTCTCTGGCCCCCTGCCTGGGAGAGGCAATGATGAGAGATATAGCAGATTAGTCTCTCTTAACAGGTGGCTGGATAGCTTCTGCAGACAACAGGGATTTACGTTTATTGATAATTGGCCCTCTTTCTGGGGCAAACCTGGCTTGCTGAGGAGAGACGGCCTTCACCCTAACCAGGAAGGCGCTATCCTCTTGTCTCGGAACATAGACTTCGCATTGAGCCACATTTGACTAACTGCACTAGAGCAAGCCCGGTCACAGGCAATTACAGAGCCTGCTAGCCTGGGTATGGAGTCAGTTAAGTTAGAACTAGCCAGCGCCAGGCTGGATGATCCCTGTACACATAGCAATTTTCGTAGAATAATACACAACTCACAAAATGTTTTTTCTACCTTGTCTATGACTACGTCAGAGTTAGACATGCGCTCTACTGAGGTGGCAAATTATGATGCGTTCAGTTTATCGCAGCGCCAAGTAGACAATCTGAAAATTCCCGTCATATCAATTCCTAGATATGGTCGTAATTATTTTAAGTACACTGCGCATAATAAACGTAACATTATTAATATTGCTACGACGGATAATTTCATCAACAACTCCTTAAAACAGCCCACTACCTATAATATGGGCTTTCTAAACATCAGATCTTTGTCTCCCAAAACGTTATTAGTCAATGAGGTCATTAGAGACAACAACCTTAACGTCATCGGTCTTAGCGAAACCTGGCTTAAACCAGACGAGTTTTTTGCGATAAATGAGGCATCCCCTCCTAACTATACGAATGCGCATATTGCCCGTCACCTCAAAAGGGGAGGGGGTGTCGCACTAATATACAACGAAAACTTTAACTTTAGTCCTAACTTAAATAATAAATATAAATCGTTTGAGGTGCTTTCTATGAAGTCTGCCACACCTCTGCCTCTGTGCCTGGCCGTTATCTACCGCCCCCCAGGGCCCTATTCGGACTTTATTAGTGAATTCTCAGAGTTTGTTGCTGATCTAGTGACGCACGCCGATAATATAATTATAATGGGGGACTTTAATATCCATATGAATACCCCATTGGACCCACCGTGCGTGGCGCTCCAGACTATAATTGATAGCTGTGGTCTTACACAAATAATAAATGAACCGACGCATCGCAGCGGCAATACGATAGACCTAGTGCTTGTCAGAGGTATCACCGTCTCCAAAGTTATGATACTCCCGTATACTAAAGTAATGTCCGATCATTACCTTATAAAATTCGAAGTTCAGACTCATGTTCGGCAAGCTAATAAGAATAATAACTGCTATAGCAGCCGCAACATTAATGCTGCCACAACGACGACTCTTGCTGACCTACTGCCCTCGGTAATGGCACCATTCCCAAAGTATGTGGGCTCTATTGATAACCTCACTAACAACTTTAACAACGCCCTGCGCGAAACCATTGATAGTATAGCACCTCTGAAGTTAAAAAAGGCTCCAAATAGGCGTACGCCATGGTTTACTGAAGAAACTAGAGCTCAGAAATTATTATGTAGAAAGCTGGAACGCAAATGGCGCACGACTAAACTTGAGGTGCACCATCAAGCATGGAGTGATGGTTTAATAACTTATAAACGCATGCTTACCTTAGCTAAAACTAATTATTACTCAAATCTCATCCGCATTAATAAAAACGATCCAAAATTTTTGTTTAGTACTGTAGCATCGCTAACCCAACAAGGGACTCCTTCCAGTAGCTCCACCCATTCGGCAGATGACTTTATGAAGTTCTTTAATAAGAAAATTGAACTTATTAGAAAGGAGATTAAAGACAATGCGTCCCAGCTACAACGGGGTTATAGTAACACAGATACGATTGTATATACGGCGGATACTGCAAATATCCAAAATAGTTTCTCTCGTTTTGATGAAATAACATTAGAAGGATTGTTACAACGTGTAAATGGAATAAAACAAACAACATGTTTACTTGACCCACTTCCTGGGAAACTTATCAAGGAGCTTTTTGTATTATTAGGTCCATCAGTGCTAAATATTATAAACTTATCACTTTCCTCGGGCACTGTTCCCGTTGCATTCAAAAAAGCGGTTATTCATCCTCTCCTTAAAAGACCTAACCTCGATCCTGACCTCATGGTAAACTACCGACCGGTGTCTCACCTTCCCTTTATTTCGAAAATCCTCGAAAAAATTGTTGCGGAGCAGCTAAATGAGCACTTAGCGTTTAACAATCTATGTGAAACCTTTCAATCCGGTTTCAGGGCAAATCACTCGACTGAGACAGCCCTCGCAAAATTGACTAATGATCTATTGCTAACGATGGACTCTGATGCGTCATCTATGTTGCTGCTCCTCGATCTTAGCGCTGCTTTCGATACCGTCGATCATAATATTTTATTAGAGCGTATCAAAATACGAATTGGTATGTCAGACTCAGCCCTGTCATGGTTTAACTCTTATCTTACTGATAGGATGCAGTGCGTCTCCTATAACAGTGTGACCTCGGACTATGTTAAGGTAACGTGTGGAGTTCCCCAGGGTTCGGTCCTTGGCCCTGTACTCTTCAGCATCTACATGCTGCCGCTAGGTGACGTCATACGCAAATACGGTATTAGCTTTCACTGTTATGCTGATGACACCCAACTTTACATGCCCCTAAAGCTGACCAACATGCCGGACTGTAGTCAGTTGGAAGCGTGTCTTAATGAAATTAAACAATGGATGTCCGCTAACTTTTTGCAACTTAATGCCAAAAAAACGGAAATGCTGATTATCGGTCCTGCTAGACACCGACCTCTATTTAATAATACATTTGACAACCAAATAATAAAACAAGGTGACTCTGTAAAAAATCTGGGTATTATCTTCGACCCAACTCTCTCCTTTGAGTCACACATTAAAAGCGTTACTAAAACGGCCTTCTTTCATCTCCGTAATATCGCTAAAATTCGCTCCATTTTATCCACTAAAGACGCCGAGATCATTATCCATGCGTTTGTTACGTCTCGTCTCGATTACTGTAACGTATTATTTTCGGGTCTCCCAATGTCTAGCATTAAAAGATTACAGTTGGTACAAAATGCGGCTGCTAGACTTTTGACAAGAACAAGAAAGTTTGATCATATTACGCCTGTACTGGCTCACCTGCACTGGCTTCCTGTGCACTTAAGATGTGACTTTAAGGTTTTATTACTTACGTATAAAATACTACACGGTCTAGCTCCAGCCTATCTTGCCGATTGTATTGTACCGTATGTCCCGGCAAGAAATCTGCGTTCAAAAGACTCCGGCTTATTAGTGATTCCTAGAGCTCAAAAAAAGTCTGCGGGCTATAGAGCGTTTTCCGTTCGGGCTCCAGTACTCTGGAATGCCCTCCCGGTAACAGTTCGAGATGCTACCTCAGTAGAAGCATTTAAGTCTCATCTTAAAACTCATTTGTATACTCTAGCCTTTAAATAGACCTCCTTTTTAGACCAGTTGATCTGCCGCTTCTTTTCTTTCTCCTATGTCCCCCCCTCCCTTGTGGAGGGGGTCCGGTCCGATGACCATGGATGAAGTACTGACTGTCCAGAGTCGAGACCCAGGATGGACCGCTCGTCGGGACCCAGGATGGACCGCTCGCCTGTATCGGTTGGGGACATCTCTACGCTGCTGATCCGCTTCAGATGGTTTCCTGTGGACGGGACTCTCGCTGCTGTCTTGGAGCCACTATGGATTGAACTTTCACAGTATCATGTTGGACCCGCTCGACATCCATTGCTTTCGGTCCCCTAGAGGGGGGGGGTTGCCCACATCTGAGGTCCTCTCCAAGGTTTCTCATAGTCAGCATTGTCGCTGGCGTCCCACTGAATGTGAATTCTCCCTGCCCACTGGGTGTGAGTTTTCCTTGCCCTTTTGTGGGTTCTTCCGAGGATGTTGTAGTCGTAATGATTTGTGCAGTCCTTTGAGACATTTGTGATTTGGGGCTATATAAATAAACATTGATTGATTGATTGAACCCACGCATTCACGGGGAGAACATGCAAACTCCACACAGAAAGATCCCGAGCCTGGATTTGAACCCTTTCATCATTAATGGTACCTTCACAGATGTGTAAGTTACCCATGCCTTGGGCACTAAAGCACCCCCATACCATTGCAGATGCTGGCTTTTGAACTTTGCGTCGATAATAGTCTGGATGGTTCGCTTCCCCACAAGATGTCGAATATTTCCAAAAACAATTTGAAATGTGGACTCGTCAGACCACAGAACACTTTTCCACTTTGCATCAGTCCATCTTAGATGATCTCAGGCCCAGAGAAGCGGGCGGCGTTTCTGGATGTTGTTGATAAATGGCTTTTGCTTTGGATAGTAGAGCTTTAACTTGCACTTACAGATGTAGCGACAAACTGTATTTCCTGACAGTGGTTTTCTGAAGTGTTCCTGAGACCCTGTGGTAAAATCCTTTAGAGATTGATGTCGGTTTTTGATACAGTGTCGTCTGAGGGATCGAAGGTCACGGTCATTCAATGTTGGTTTCTAGCCATGCCGCTTACGTGGAGTGATTTCTCCAGATTCTCTGAACCTTTTGATGTTTGATGATATTATGGACGTAGATGTTGAAATCCCTAAATTTCTTGCAATTGCACTTTGAAAAACGTTGTTCTTAAACTGTTGACTATTTGCTCACGCAGTTGTGGACAAAAGAGTGTACCTCGCCCCATCCTTTGTTGTGAAAGAGTGAGTATTTTTGGGAAGCTGTTTTTATACCCAATCATGGCACCCACCTGTTCCCAATTAGCCTGGGATGTTCCAAATAAGTGCTTGATGAGCATTGGTCAACTTTATCAGTATTTATTGCCACCTTTCCCAACTTCTTTGTCACATGTTGCTGGCATCAAATTGTAAAGTTAATGATTATTTGCAACAAAAAAAAATGTTTATCAGTTTGAACGTCAAATATTTTGTCTTTGTAGTGCATTCAATTGAATATGGGTTGAAAATGATTTGCAAATCATTTTATTCCGTTTATATTTACATCTAACACAATTTCCCAACTCTTATGGAAACGGGGTTTGTTATATATAACTATTTTTCACTTTTAATACATGCCTCCACTTGCTAAATATAGTGACACAGTTGCTAAAGTGCATCACGGATCATTTTTATGTCTTATTCTCTGGCAAAATGAGGGCAAACCAGAAGCACCAAATCCGCATTTGCGTACATACACTATATTGCCAAATGTATTTCGCCACCTGCCTTTACTCACAAATGAACTTGAAGTGCCCATGGAATTGTCCAAAATGTTTTGTTATCCTGGAGCCATCAAAGTTCCTTTCACTGGAACTAAGGGACCAAACCCAACTACTGAAAAACAACTTCACATCACACCAAATTTCACACTCGGCACAATGCAGTCCGAAATGTAGCGTTCTCCTGGCAACCTCCAAACCCAGACTCGTGCATCAGATTGCCAGATGGAAAAGCGTGATTCATCACTCCAGGGAAGGCGTCTCCACTGGTGTAGAGTCCAGTGGCGACGCGCTTTACCCCACTGCATCCAACGCTTTGCATTGGACTTGGTGATGTATGCCTTAGATGCAGCTGCCCGGCCATGGAAACCCATTCCATGAAACTCTGCGAACTGAACAGTAATTGGAATGTCACATGAGGTTTGGAACTCTGTTTCAACTGACTGTGCAGAAAGTCTTTGCACTGTGCGCTTCAGCATCCGCTGACCCCTCTGTCAGTTTACGTGGCCTACCACATGGTGGCTGACTTGCTGTTGTTCCCAAACGCTTCACTTTTCTTATAATAAAGTTGACTTTGGAATATTTAGGAGCGAGGACATTTCACGACTGGATTTGCTGCACAGGTGGCATCCTATGACAGTTCCACGCTGGAAATAACTGAGAACGGCCCATTTTATCACAAATGTTTGTAGAAACAGTCTCCATGCCTAAGTGCTTATTTTATACACCGGGCCAAGTGATTAGGACACCTGATTCCCATCATTTGGATGGGTGGCCAAATACCAGAGGTGGGTAAAGTAGCCAGAAATTGTACTCAAGTAAGAGTACTGTTACTTTAGAGATTTATTACTCAAGTAAAAGTAAGGAGTAGTCACCCAAATATTTACTTGAGTAAAAGTAAAAAGTATGTTGTGAAAAAACTACTCAAATACTGAGTAACTGATGAGTAACCTGATTACGGCAACAAATGCACAAAAACATAAAAATAGCAATGAGCAAATTCAGAGCCAGGAATATCTCTTAAGCAACTAAAACAATAATATATATTAAATAATAGTACATTAAAATAAAATTAAAAAATGGCACATTGAGCCACTATAACTTAACAGCACCATAACCTCAGTAGGCATTAATTGATTTGATTGATTGATTGAGTGATTGAAACTTGTATTAGTAGATTGTACAGTACAGTACATATTCCGTACAATTGACCACTAAATGGTAACACCCCAATAAGTTTTTCATTGTTTATCAATTACTTAATAAATGACCAAGTCGAGGGGATCTACCTCATATATACATATATATACACACACATATCATGTATACACACACATATCATATATATATATATATATATATATATAAATACATACATTTATATATACAGTATATAATGTATATTTATTTATTTTGCCATTTTTGTTGACATGTTAAAGGTGTTTTAATGAATATACATACATTTTTAACACATAAATTCCTATCTTTCATGAAGACAAGAATATAAATTGGTGTATTACCTGATTCTGATGACATGCATTGATTGGAATCAGACAGTATTGATGATAACGTCCACGTTTTCAAATGGAAGGAAAAAAAAGTTATTTTCTGTCCAACCCCACATGAAAGTCGTTGGTTTTTGGCATCTTATTTGTCCAGCTTCCATATTCGTTTTCATACACTTTACAATAAATACATTGGCGGCAAGCTCCGTAGCTTGCTAGCTTGTTTGCGCTGGCTTTCGGAGACTCTTATTTTGTTAGCGCAGGTGCGATGGTGCGGCGGTTTTATTGTGAAGACAGGAACTGTGCGATCAGTCTTTAGGCTTTTGACGGGAAGTACGGTTGACATAAAAAGTGTCTTTTTTTCTTTACACTTTTGGTTGATTGATTGAAACTTTTACTAGTAGATTGCACAGTACAGTACATATTCCGTACAATTGACAACTAAATGGTAACACCCCAATAAGTTTTTCAACTTGTTTAAGTCGGGTCATGTGACCGCCTGGCTCTGTTTGATTGGTCCAACGTCACCAGTGACTGCATGTGATTGGTGAAAAGCAGGCATGCGTAGATCCTACTTTGAATCTCTGTCATAAACCAAAACAAAGATTAACAGATCGATAAAAAAAAAAAAGTAGCGAGTAGCGAGCTGAATGTAGATAAATGGAACGGAGTAAAAGTAGCGTTTCTTCTCTATAAATATACTCAAGTAAAAGTAAAAGTATGTTGCATAAAAACTACTCGTAGAAGTACAATTTATCCCAAAAGTTACTCAAGTAAATGTAACGGAGTAAATGTAGCGCGTTACTACCCACCTCTGCCAAATACTTTTGGCAATATAGTGCATATGGCAATTTATTTTTAAGAAGAGGACTGAAGCAGCTCGCCAAATAAACAGTGCTTTATAGTATTCACAATAAATGACACTGAAAAAAACAAGATTGATGGGCTTTTTTGTATTAATATCAACTGCCAAAGACATGCACCTGGGGATAGGTTGATTGGCAACACTAAATTGGCCCTAGTGTGTGAATATGAGTGTGAATGTTGTCTGTCTATCTGTGTTGGCCCTGCGATGAGGTGACGACTTGTCCAGGGTGTACCCCGCCTTCCGCCCGATTGTAGCTGAGATAGGCGCCAGCGACCCCAAAAGGGAATAAGCGGTAGAAAATGGATGGATGGATGGTATCGAAGTATCAATATTTTTGACAACCCTAACATTATATATGAATTGACAGCTCTACATTGTTGTTTTTAGGTTTGTCTTAAAGATGAACTGACATTTGCCTATCTTTCACAATCATAATAAGAGACAAGAACACACAGGTCTTTTTGAATTCCAAGCTCCTCCCCACTGTTTTCTGGGCGTTCAGCTGCAGGTTGTTGAGGCTGCACCATGACACCAGATGGTCCACCTCTCCTGTAGGCCGACTCGTCGCCATTCGAGATGAGCCGGATGAAGGTCGTGTTGTCCGCAAATTTGAGCAGCTTTACGGACTGGTGACTGGAGGTGCAGCAGTTTGTATACAGGGAGAAGAGCCAGGGGAAAAGTATACAGCCCTGAGGAGTACCTGTGTTCGTGGTTAGCATGTCCGAGACAATCTTTCCCAGCCGCATGTGCTGTATTTGGTCCGTCAGGAAGTCATTGATCCAATTGCAGAGGGAGTCGGGCACGCAGAGCTGGTAGTAGGGGATTTTTTTTTTTTTAAAGATGGTTAAAAAAACGCTTGGAAGATGCGGCTAATGGCCGGAAGTCACCATTGTAGCCTTCAAAACGCTCTAAAACAGCTTCAAAACCCTCCATCAACGTTTTATATACAAACTGCAAGTCTATATATAATGGAGTAAAAGACATGTTCATGACTTTATGCAATATTTACAATATTTACCGTATTTTGGTCATTTTAATCTGATGTAATTTGGTAACAAACAAAGAAGACGATTATTTTTGGACAATGAGGGTTCACAACCTTATCTCTTTGAATCCGAATTTATGGACGATGAACTACTGCTTCTCAAAGCCAGCACGAAGGAAGAGTGAGACGTTGGACTAGACGGAAGTCGAGACAGTGAGGTGAAAAGGAAACAAAGCTGCAAAATGTGGAACTTGAAGCCAATATATTTATACAGAAATGGCGCCTTACCCATAATTAACCGGAAATAACGTCCCTGGCCAGCTGAATCAAACAGACAACTGTCCATCGAGTGAGTCACACTTTATATTGATCATGATACACGCTGCATGTTACGCGTGTATCAATACAGACAGCGTGCGTTATCGAGCTAGCTCTGTACAAATAAAACATGAAATGTTGACTAATACTTTATAGGTACTGTAATATGATTGTTCATGTTTTTCAGTCAGTACAAATTGGAATTGCATTACAAACTCAAACGTGTTTCGTGTTGGCGTAGAAGTTAGCTTATCTCTGGCTGTAGTGAGCTTCTATGGCTAATACCGTAGCATGCTGATGTGATAGTGCGCTAGAAAAATAGATCCTCAGTGTTATCTCTTACAATAGCTACGTCGTTACAGTTTGGTTATTATACAAATATCGGAACATAAATTAAGTATTGTTGATGTTTTTTAATCCATCTTCAAAGTGATTTATGGGTAGAATTTAATGCTCAGAATAGTTTTATTGCCATTGTTTGAGAACGGGTTTACAAACTAGGAATTTTACTTGGCGCAATCATGCAACATAATACACATATAACACAGAATACGTAATAAAATGAGCTGTAATTGAGCTATCAGATCTCGTTATTGTTCATGTGCCTGATGGCTGAGGGGAAAAAAACTGTTTAGGTGGCGGGAGGTGTGGGTCTGGATGAACCGTAGTCTCCTGTCTGAGGGGAGAGGGGAGGATAGTTTGTTTCCAGGGTGAGAAGAGTCAGCAATGATCCAACCCACATGCCTCCTGGTCCTGGAGAACAGGTCCTGGAGGGATGGGAGTTTGCAGCCAATAACCTTCTCAGCAACACGTATGATGCGCTGCAGTCAATGCTTGTCCCGGACTACGGTGCCGGGGAACCACACGGTGATGGAGGAAGTGAGGATGGACTCGATGATGGCTGAGTAGAACTACACCAGCTTCTCGGTTGACACCTTCAGTTTCTTCAGCTGCCGCAGGAATTACATCCTCTGCTCGGCCTCCTTGATGAGGGAGTTGGTGTTTGACTCCCACTTGAGATCCTGGGTAACGGTGGTGCCCAAGAAACGGATGGAGTCCACAATGGAGACGGGGGTGGGAGAGTCAAACAGGGTGAGGGAGGGGTTGTGGGGCTTTGACTTTCCTGAATTCCAAGATCATCTCCACTGTTTTCTGGGCGTTCAGCTCCAGGTTGTTGAGGCTGCACCATGACGCCAGCCGGTCCACCTCTCCTGTAGGCGGACTCGTTGGCATTCGAGATGAGCCCGACAAAGGTAGTGTTGTCCGCAAATATGAGCAGCTTTACGAACTGGTGACTGGAGGTGTAGCAGTTTCTATACAGGGAGAAGAGCCAGGGGGAAAGTACACAGCTCTGAGGAGTACCCGTGTTCGTGGTTAGACTGTCTGAGACAATCTTTCCCAGCCGCATGTGCTGTCTTCGGTCTGTCAGAGGGAGTTGGGCACGCAGAGCTGGTATTAGAGCTGGTCTCTTAGCAGTCCATGGAGGATGGTGTTGAAGGCAGAGCTGAAGTCCATAAATAGGATCCTGGCGTAGGTTAATTGGGAGTCCAGATGCTCCAGGATGAAGTGGAGGGCCAGGTTCACTGCATCATCCACAGACATGTTGGCTCTGTAGGCAAACTGCAGTGGCTCCAGGAGGGGGGCAGTGATGTCCTTTAGGTGGGGCAAGACCAAGTGCTCAAAAGACTTAATGACCACAGACGTCAGCGCCACTGGCCTGTAGTCTTTAAGTCCTGTGATCCGTGCTTTCTTGGGGACAGGGACGATGTTGGAGGTCTTGAAGCAGGACGGCCCGCGGCACAGCTCCAGGGAGGTGTTAAAAATGTCAGTGAAGACAGGAGCCAGCTGATCCGCGCAGTGTCTCAAGGTGGAGGGGGAGACACCTCTACCTATTAGCTACATTGTTAGCCACCAAGAACAAGCTGATTTTTATGTGGGAAAAAAACTTTTTTGTCTTCTTGTCTCTTATATTGATTGTGAATGATAGGCAAAATACAAAAAAAAGTGCAGTTCCCCTTTAAGACTTTCAGTATATATACAAATCTGATTAACAATTTGATTAAAGTCAATAAATAAATACATCCACATTCTAAGTATTGATTGGTGTATTAACCTAAATTGAATAGGCAGTATACATTTATACAAAATAAAATACTGTGTGGAATAATGTTTTTTAAGAACAAATTGTCTTCCAAACTATGATGCTCAGTTTTACAGAATAGGTTCAAGGTTTTCAACATGCCTTTTGTAAATAGTAGATGCAATACTAATTTGTTAAAGCAGTGAAAAATTGTTATATTTATCTGTGATATCTTTACTTTGATAAAAAACAAAACAATAGAAGTTGGCACCAGTTACCAAACGAATGTCTTGTTTTTTTTTTTCAGAGCTTTGTTATGCATTTGTCCAAAAAATAAGCTAATACAGTCTAAATAGTGTTTTGTATTGTTGTTATCTCATTATTTTACATACTGTAAATGTTGTCCATCTATCGGTGTTTAATTGGTTCTATGATGCAGTACCTCAAAAAACTTTTATCGTGAAAGAGAGTCGGCCATTGAAATTTAATGAAATCAATTTGCTCCCTCAAAAAAGCCACAATTTTGCACAATCCCTTTTAAAAAGAAAAACAAACTTTTACAAAGGAAATATTGTATGACAACAGGTAACTAATATATATATATATATATATATATATATATATATATATATATATATAAATATATATATATAAATATATATATATATATATATATATATACATATATATATATATATATATATATATATATATATATATATGTAAGGACATAAGGATATAACAGTTTTATTTCATTTTAATTGTCACTAAAATTATTATCATTATCATCCGCTTTGAACTGAACTCTCGCGGCTGTGTTGGAGCCACTATGGATTGAACTTTCACAGTATCATGTTAGACAAGCTCGACATCCATTGCTTTCGGTCCCCTAGAGGGTGGGGGGGGGGGGGGGGGGGGGGTTTGCCCACATCTGAGGTGCTTTCCAAGGTTTCTCATAGACAGTATTGTCACTGGCGTCCAACTGGATGTGAATTCTCCCTGCCCACTGGGTGTGAGTTTTCCTTGCCCTTTTGTGGGTTCTTCCGAGGATGTTGTAGTCGTAATGATTTGTGCAGTCCTTTGAGACATTTGTGATTTGAGGCTATATAAATAAACATTGATTGATTGATGATTGATTGCTATATTGTTGGATGCGTACAAAAATTACATAAGCACTCACATAAATTTTTTGAGCAAGTTTTTTTTTTTTTAATAAATAAAATAGACACATTGCTAGAAAACCCATTATTTTGTATGTTTTATGTTTCGTATACTTTACTGACAAGAGTTTTAGTCTTGGTATTGTATCTCCTTTGAATGGTGAAGCTTTTGTTGTTTTTGGTATTGGTTTGCACTTTAGGATCTATTTGAATGAAAAGTGCGTAACAGTATTGATTATTTCTGGTCACAATTGTGGCATCCTACTTTGTTCAGTGGTCCTGGAAGGCAAAGTAAAAACACCTCTCTCTTCTACTCATCTCTCTTGTATTCCTCTTGAGTATAGCTGGGTTGCAATCACGTGACTTAGAGGCACATCCGGACACTTCCGAGTTTCAGGTGATGGTCCAGGCTACTGTTTATTTACTTCAGTCAGTGTAGATTTGGAGGTATTTTGAAAGGTTTAGAGGCAAATGTAAAAGCGATCATGAAAAAAAATATCTAAAATGGGATAGAGTTGATTTTCGCACTTAAGAATTAAAAAAATGTTTTCTTTAAGATTTTTACTGTTTATCATCAGCTTGCTAAGACCTCACTTTGTTTGACTATCACGGTATTTAGAGAATAAACTATTGGAGGCGCATCATGTCTTTACATCTAGAGGGGTCCACAAATTAAACAATAATCTGTAAAACACAAAGTGGGGCTAAGTACCGTATTTGATTGACATGACGAATTCCACACTGCTGTGATTATGACGCTAATGAGAAAAAAGATAAGTTTCAATTACAATTCTTGTCTGCAATTGTTTTTATGGTTTGAAGTTCATATGTTGTCTCATTATTTAGCTATAGATGTCCCTGTTTTCCAGCAATGTTCGCTAGCGATATCAAAATTGCTGTTCAGGCTACGACAAAATGTATTCATCTTTTCTTGATGCTAACGAATAGCACCGACGATGCTATAATTGGGTCATCAGTGTCGAATAAAAGCACTTGGCTTTCCTTCACAACAACAACAACAGCTAAGCTTTTAATTTAATTTTAATTTATAATATGAAAATATATTATACATTTTAATTTATATTATGATTATGGTGAAAGAAAATAAGTTCGAATGGACCAACAATCAAAATATTTCTTAGTAAGACTTAACACGACGTTAGTTTATCTTCACAAACAAGTCTTTGTAGTTATATTTAGGCATATCAACCACAATTGGATTTCTTAATGGAGTAAAACAGTATCCTCTTGTTTTAATGTTAGCGTATAAGTTTGTGAGCTGGCGCCAGTTAGTCCGTGAGTTGATCAAAACCCAGTTATCAATCATGTTCTTCGGATGATTTGAATTTAAAACGGTAATAGTACAGTGACCTCTGCGAGTTTTACTACAGTTACCATTTGTATGTTAATCGTTACACCATCAATATATAGTGTTTGTATACTGTATGACTTAAACAACTCTCCCGTCCAAAGGCAAAACCCAGTAACTCAATTTTGGTCAAAACTGAACTGATGATAATTTTGGAGTTCCTAGGTGATATGCTTTACATTAGTGTATGCGATATTGTAATTTGTTCCGTAAGTAAGCTGTTACGCGCATGGCAGGACCTAGCAACTACCACATAACCGCGTAGATACAACAGAAAAACCTAATATCTCAAGGGACCAATCGGAGCTTCTTTGTCAGTTGCTTTATTGTCTTTAATGAGACATTTGCACGAATGGGGGCCGATGATCAACCTGATTATGTGATATTATGGCACGAAGGGATATTTGGAAGATTGGCCCAGGACGTTGCAAGCACCTTCATTAAATGTGTTGTTCTTGATTCTTCCCCTTGCATACTCTTTTGGGCAAATAACTGTGGAGGTCAAAATAAAAACTGGATGCTGTACACGGCTCTTGCCCAATGTCCAAACGCAGAATGGGGCCCACCCGAGATTGTGATAAAATATCTGGAGAAAGGGTGCCCTCGGTAATGGCACCGTTCCCAAAGTATGTGGGCTCTATTGATAACCTCACTAACAACTTTAACAACGCCCTGCGCGAAACCATTGATAGTATAGCACCGCTGAAGTTAAAAAAGGCTCCAAAAAGGCGTACGCCATGGTTTACTGAAGAAACTAGAGCTCAGAAATTATTATGTAGAAAGCTGGAACGCAAATGGCGCATGACTAAACTTGAGGTGCACCATCAAGCATGGAGTGATAGTTTAATAACTTATAAACGCATGCTTACCTTAGCTAAAACTAATTATTACTCAAATCTCATCCGCATTAATAAAAACGATCCAAAATTTTTGTTTAGTACAGTAGCATCGCTAACCCAACAAGGGACTCCTTCCAGTAGCTCCACCCATTCGGCAGATGACTTTATGAAGTTCTTTAATAAGAAAATTGATCTTATTAGAAAGGAGATCAAAGACAATGCGTCCCAGCTACAACGGGGTTATAGTAACACAGATATGATTGTATATACGGCGGATACTGCAAATATCCAAAATAGTTTCTCTCGTTTTGATGAAATAACATTAGAAGGATTGTTACAACGTGTAAATGGAATAAAACAAACAACATGTTTACTTGACCCACTTCCTGGGAAACTTATCAAGGAGCTTTTTGTATTATTAGGTCCATCAGTGCTAAATATTATAAACGTATCACTTTCCTCGGGCACTGTTCCCGTTGCATTCAAAAAAGCGGTTATTCATCCTCTCCTTAAAAGACCTAACCTCGATCCTGACCTCATGGTAAACTACCGACCGGTGTCTCACCTTCCCTTTATTTCGAAAATCCTCGAAAAAATTGTTGCAGAGCAGCTAAATGAGCACTTAGCGTTTAACAATCTATGTGAAACCTTTCAATCCGGTTTCAGGGCAAATCACTCGACTGAGACAGCCCTCGCAAAACTGACTAATGATCTATTGCTAACGATGGACTCTGATGCGTCATCTATGTTGCTGCTCCTCGATCTTAGCGCTGCTTTCGATACCGTCGATCATAATATTTTATTAGAGCGTATCAAAATACGAATTGGTATGTCGGACTCAGCCCTGTCATGGTTTAACTCTTATCTTACTGATAGGATGCAGTGCGTCTCCTATAACAGTGTGACCTCGGACTATGTTAAGGTAACGTGTGGAGTTCCCCAGGGTTCGGTCCTTGGCCCTGTACTCTTCAGCATTTACATGCTGCCGCTAGGTGACGTCATACGCAAATACGGTATTAGCTTTCACTGTTATGCTGATGACACCCAACTTTACATGCCCCTAAAGCTGACCAACACGCCGGACTGTAGTCAGTTGGAAGCGTGTCTTAATGAAATTAAACAATGGATGTCCGCTAACTTTTTGCAACTTAATGCCAAAAAAACGGAAATGCTGATTATCGGTCCTGCTAGACACCGACCTCTATTTAATAATACAACTTTAACATTTGACAACCAAATAATAAAACAAGGTGACTCTGTAAAAAATCTGGGTATTATCTTCGACCCAACTCTCTCCTTTGAGTCACACATTAAAAGCGTTACTAAAACAGCCTTCTTTCATCTCCGTAATATCGCTAAAATTCGCTCCATTTTGTCCACTAAAGACGCCGAAATCATTATCCATGCGTTTGTTACGTCTCGTCTCGATTACTGTAACGTATTATTTTCGGGTCTCCCCATGTCTAGCATTAAAAGATTACAGTTGGTACAAAATGCGGCTGCTAGACTTTTGACAAGAACAAGAAAATTTGATCATATTACGCCTGTACTGGCTCACCTGCACTGGCTTCCTGTGCACTTAAGATGTGACTTTAAGGTTTTACTACTTACGTATAAAATACTACACGGTCTAGCTCCAGCCTATCTTGCCGATTGTATTGTACCGTATGTCCCGGCAAGAAATCTGCGTTCAAAAGACTCCGGCTTATTAGTGATTCCTAGAGCTCAAAAAAGTCTGCGGGCTATAGAGCGTTTTCCGTTCGGGCTCCAGTACTCTGGAATGCCCTCCCGGTAACAATTCGAGATGCTACCTCAGTAGAAGCATTTAAGTCTCATCTTAAAACTCATCTGTATACTCTAGCCTTTAAATAGACCTCCTTTTTAGACCAGTTGATCTGCCGCTTCTTTTCTTTCTCCTATGTCCCCCCCTCCCTTGTGGAGGGGGTCCGGTCCGATGACCATGGATGAAGTACTGACTGTCCAGAATCGAGACCCAGGATGGACCGCTCGTCGGGACCCAGGATGGACCGCTCGCCTGTATCGGTTGGGGACATCTCTACGCTGCTGATCCGCTTGAGATGGTTTCCTGTGGACGGGACTCTCACTGCTGTCTTGGAGCCACTATGGATTGAACTTTCACAGTATCAAGTTAGACCCGCTCGACATCCATTGCTTTCGGTCCCCTAGAGGGGGGGGGTTGCCCACATCTGAGGTCCTCTCCAAGGTTTCTCATAGTCAGCATTGTCACTGGCGTCCCACTGAATGTGAATTCTCCCTGCCCACTGGGTGTGAGTTTTCCTTGCCCTTTTATGGGTTCTTCCGAGGATGTTGTAGTCGTAATGATTTGTGCAGTCCTTTGAGACATTTGTGATTTGGGGCTATATAAATAAACATTGATTGATTGACATAATAAAGTTATTATCCGGTGAGAAATGGCAAATCTGTTCCGTCTTAATGGTACTCAAAGTCATTTATAATATTGCCTCTCATTTACATAATCATAAATAAACTGATGTTTGAAGAAGTACCATGCAAAGTCCTGGCAAGCTTACACATGGCCTCTATTAATATTTTACACTTATTAAATTTTTTAGTTCCATAACCATTGTCCAATTATTATTAACTGTATTTAATAGCAGAGAAATAAGTGTGTATTAGGAGGCTAGTCCAGTGCACGTGTTGTCTTGTAACAGCAACTTACTGATCTCCTGACCCAGTTCTGGCCATCCTACTCACATGATATTGAGTGTCAAGGGTGATGGATTTCTTCTCCCCAATTTCCTCCTAATCCACCCCTTCATCCAAAGTAATATTTTGGGCCGACTTTTGTCACATCTTGGGCTCATTGCAGGCAAGCAAATCCCAGCGATTCCGGGTATTTCATTTGCATATTGGGATTTGGTAGCGTCGAGGCCGATACAGTAGGTCACGCGCTTTAACTCGAATGACACGACATGACACAGGGATGATGCGTCCTGTTTGAGGTCTATTTCAGTATAATCTAACCCCTCGCAATCCGCCGCCAATGCAGAGAGTAGATTGGTTTAGTTGACACTCTTTCTTGTTGAACATATCACCTCAATATTTGTAATCAACTTATACACATCACCTGTGTTTCTTTGAGCTTCAAAATATTGTTCAGTTTCCTCAACATGACTAGCTCTTATTTGTACTCAGTCCAGTAATCTTAATACTTATCATTTTGCCCCATTTAGTGGCATAAATGACCAGTCCGAAAGTTTTCCAGCCATGCATTTTCTACCGCTTGTCCCTTTTGGGGTTGCGCTGGAGCCTATCTCAGCTGCATTCGGGCGGAAGGTGGTGCACACCCTGGACAAGTCTCCACCCTATCGCAGGGCAAACACAGATAAACAGACAACATTCACACTCACATTCACACACCAGGGCCAATTTAGTGTTGCCAATCAACCTATCCCCAGGTGCATGTCTTTGGAGGTGGGAGGAAGCCGGAGTACCCAAAGGGAACCCACGCAGTCACGGGGTAAACATGCAAACTCCACACAGAAAGATCCTGAGCCCGGGATTTAACTCAGGACTACTCGTATCCACTACATCGTATTCACTTTAAAATAATTCTCCTCACTTTCAAAGCCATCCATGACCTCTCTCCGTCTTATCTCTCTGACCTGCTCCATGTTGCCACGCACTCACGTTCCCTAATATCTTCTTCATCCATCCATCTCACTGTCCCCTTATTTAAACTGTCCACCATGGATGCACGAGCTTTCAGCCGCACTTTGGAACTCTCTACCACCAGACCTTCGTAACTTAGACTCAATATCCCTCTTCAAATTAAGACTCAAAACACACCTATTCCTGATTGCTTTTCCATTGTAATCATCTTATATTATCTATATATGTTGTTGTTGTTGTCGTTTTTATCCAACTTGATTTTATTGTTTTGATTTTGTACGGTGTCCTTGAAAACCCAGAGAGGCGCCTTATAAGTAAAATGTATTATTATTATTAATACTCAGGACCTTCGTATTGTGAGGCACATGCACTAACCCCTTTTCCACCATGCGTGATGCCCCAGTTATAATGTTTTGAGTTTGTGTCTGGACTGTGACATGGATTAATTTTGCTTCTTCTACACAAAGGATGATTCGCACGGGCGAGACGTGAATGTAAGTATTTTTTTTAATTTATACACTGTAATACAAAACAGGCAAAACAAAGGCCGCGCTCGGTGGCGGATAATAATCTATACTAAAAACTTTAAACAAAAACAGCACAAAGACAGGACTATCTACAAACAAACAGAAGATACTATAAAAGGCACAAGGCAAACCAAAACTAGCACTGAGGCATATATACAAAGAAGTCTTACGTGGCGTGGTCAAACAATAAACAGCGTGGCAAAGCATGAGGGTCCGGCAAGGAAAGGTAGGTAAGTGATCATGAGGGTTCAACACAGTCCAGTAGGTAAAGTAGCCAGGCCGAGGAAAGGAAAACAAATGACTTAAATACTGCTGTGGTAATTAGAAACAGGTGTGAGAGGCTGAGGATCGAGGCGTGACTAAGGGGACCAGGTGGAAACTAATGGGTTGGCATGGAAACAAACAAAACCAGGAAGTGCAAAACGTGAAGCAAGAGTCCAAAAACAAAACAAAACATGACCAAACATAAACCTGATTTACAGGCATGACAGCTTGCAATTTGGGAAAAAAATACTTCAGGGATTTTGCATTCAGATGTATGGCTATCTTTTATTGTTTGAGATGTGCCAATCAATTGACCAATTGTCTTGAAAAAATATGGGATTGCCATTGCCAATTAATGCCTTTTAGTGCCAATCACAAACGCCGATCCCCTCTGGATGATGCTGGATTGCTTGTTAGTCTCCAGGTGCTAGCAGCTGATTGTGTGTCTCCCCATTTTCCAAACGGTGCTTGTAACACACCAGTAAAACGGCTGATCAAACAAAACAGAAGTCATCGTCATGGACCCACTAGACGTGAAAGCTTGCTGTCCAATCAGCTAAACAGACTCCGCGCTGGCGTTTTGGGGTATTTACTGAGGAATTTGTGAAACAGAAACAAGACAAGACATGTTAGCACACTAGCTAATGCTAATGACATTATGATTGCACGTACAAACAAGTTTGCATAAAAACACTCTAGCAGACATTTCACATGGGAAGTTTTTTTATTAAGTATAAACAGTTTTAGTTATACTGTAAAACTTACTAACGTTGCTTTGAGTGATGAAAGAAGAATCCATACGAATACCAATGCAATGGACAGCGAGAAAACTGAGCGCCACTTCTACTTGCTGTGGTTAAAAGCACCAAATGGAAGGACACTGCAGCACCTGCAGTGAGCAAATTTGTCCAAAAGGTGGTGCCATAGCACACACAGTAAAACACCCTCTCAGTGTTTTTGCTTTTTTTTTTTTTTTGTATTTATGAATATATTTTTACTATGGCTATCAGTGAAGAAAAATACATAAATTAGCCACTCTGTTTCATCAGCCACAGGGTTCAAAATGGTGAAAAAAGGTAGTGGCTTATAGTCTGGAATTTAAAGTTTGGAATTTACTTTTGTTTATTTATTGTGTACAATTTACTTTCCATCCATCCATTTTCTACCGCTTATTCCCTTTCGGGGTCGCGGGGGGCACTGGCGCCTATCTCAGCTACAATCGGGCGGAAGGCAGGGTACACCCTGGACAAGTCGCCTCCTCATCGCAGGGCCAACACAGATAGACAGACAACATTCACACAATTCACTTTATTTTGATCAAAACATTTTATTTAATAAAAGCTAATACAAAAATTGTTGAAATATTGTGTTTTTATTGTTAAAGTTTCAATAGCACTCACCATAAATACGATCAAAAAAATAAAGTTAAAAAGTGATTGGTTTTGGTTTATTTTTATGTTTTGGGATTTTTTTGTGTCCCGTCCAGCCACTTAGGCAAATCATATTGTTGATGTAGATGCTCATATTTGCTGTACATATATACTTTACAAAACAGAAGTGTGGGATACCTCTCTTGTTGCCTTATTTGGATTTGACTTTATTAAATGGATTTATATTCATGTTTGGTGCAGCCGGACCAAAATAAGAGGGGATGGATTGAATTTAAAAAAAGGAAGACAGAAGGGGAAATTGGAATGGAAATTTATAGACATTGGTATTGGGAGATCTCACTCATTAATGATCGGTGTTTGAATCGGAATTGGCAGCATAAAAATCCCAAATCGGAAAATCCCTACAAGTGCTTGTTCCTTTGAAGTAGATCTGTGGTAACTGTAGGTTAGGGGCAGCATTGGCAGTGCCCCACCTGTTCTCTACATGTTCTGTCTTTGGGTGTTTGACACTTGATACTGAGAAGTGATTAGAACAATCACTCTAAAGATGCAGTACTTCTAATTTGTGTGAATACTCGAACATGAATTTGCCTGATGTTTTAATCCTCAAAATATGCTTAGGCGAGTGGAGTGAAGTGGACAATGCTTGAGCGCAGCAGGGAGTGCTCACACTGGCAAACAAACGACACGTTTGGTGTCAAATTGGCCCCGAAGTGGTTGGTGCACATAAATACAGACATACAGTAGCATTACCATTGGAGGGCTTATGGCTGCTTGGGAGTTTTCATGCACTGAAACTTCAACTCTTCATCTTTCTTTCGCAAGTTTTTTCCGAATTTTGCGTACAAATACACACTGATTGATTTGACGAATGCAGACACTATAGGTGTTAAAAAAATGAAAAGTCCTACCAATAAATGTGGCTGGCCGGTGGGCGAGTAATGGAGACAAACAGCAGACGTATGTGTCTAATCCTCTCTTCGACATTCTCTAATTCCTCAGTCTCCCGCAACAGCGCCAATGTGTTACCATAATAGCCATAAAGATGTTACAGTTTTCAATAACAGTTTTATGGCGTTTTGACTGTCAGAGGGCTATTTTAGAAAAATGAACTGATGAGACATCAGCGCGGTGCGCAAAGTGCACCGTCATCATGGCGACTGTAGAGGATTGGAAGTCAGTCAATTGGTTATTTTTTTTTCTTTTGTAATATTTAATTCATTTGTCATTAAAAAGCTATGACTTAGTGTCTTTCTGTCAGTTTTTATGCCTGAATTTATGTATCTTTATTTCATTTTCTATATTGTTTCTTTACTTGTTTGCATTTTTGTACATGTTTTTCTTTCTTTTTACTCTTCTTTCCTCAATGCATTAGCAATTTATTTATTATTATAAATGTGTTACATTTAAACACATGACGTGAAAAAACTATCAGTCATTTCCGGGCCATAGAGAAGAGTTCAGATTGAAATAGCTCTGCTTCTTCCTATTCCTTCTCGATCATTTTGAATTGAGCAAATGTAACCATTTAGAATGCAGAAGTAAAGTGATTTGTATTTATATAGCGCTTTTCTCAAGCGACTCAAAGCGCTTTATATAGTGAAACCCATTATTTCAGTCAAATTTAAACCAGTGACACAGTGGTTGCACAATAATAATTTTTTTAAGCTGTTACAGTAAACTTATTTATTACGTGTCCACAAAAAAAAGATCCACATTTGACTTACGATTCCTATTAATCACAATTTTGAATTGTGATTATTTTTTTTAAATGATAAAAAAAGAACAAAAAAAAATGATCATTATTATATTGTTTTTTAAGTTTTTAGGCCATCTCTTTGCAACCAAAATTAGCTTTTTTAACCTGTTTTGAAAAAGTTGTATTTTATTTAAGCCATATAATTGATATTTTCTACAATAATTATACCAAATAAAGAATTTATCCGGAATTGAATCATCTCCAAAGAAATTAGAAACGGATCAAATCGTTAAGTGCCGAAAGATTCACACTCCTATAATCATTATCAAGTATTTCTTTAGATTTAGATTTAACTGTCGTTTGTTCGTGTATTTTCTTTGGGACAGCTTCTTTTGCAGCGCTGGCTTTTTCATAGGATTTTACAACACTGTTGTTGCGATGTCTGCTGGCCTTTTAGGCCGTGGACAAGGTTTGATGTGTAGAAGCGCAATGTTTTATTCCCTTCTCGCAGACATTTTTCATATCATTTGATGCAAATAGCACGCCACATTTCGTCTTCTAAAACAGTGTAGAAGCCCCTCACTATCGACGTCGTGTTTGTTTACAGTAAGCTCAGGGGAAGTTTACGACTGGCCATTTACAACAGTGGTTCTTAACCTGGGTTCGACTCATCGTGTAAATAAAAACTTCTCCTTATTGGCGTATTATGGATATCCCAAAACAATGTTCTCTCTGATTTGCAGGTGTGTAATTAGTTGTGAGTTCATGCACTGTGTTGGTTTTGTTCTTTGAACAAGGTGATGTTCAGGCACGGTTCATTTTTTGCACAAGTTAAAAAACATACAACTTTGTCTTGAATTTGAAACATGATATGAAACTGGTGGGGTTGGGTACCTCCAACAAGGTTAAGAACCACTGACTTATAAGAAAGGGAGCACTTGATCTGCTCACCCTCACCCATCTACAGCACACCACAGCAAATCTTGCCCCATTGGAGTGTTTTTTATTTTATTTTTTGTTTTGATTCATCACAGGTATTTTGTTTTATGTTATTGGATGTATCAATAAATGTAATGTAAAAATAACAGACTAATTAATTGCCTTGATGTCAGTAAGAAATTGATAAGAGTGGAAATAAGCTGTCTAACTAAAGTTTTTTTTAATTAAATTCATATCAGCTCAGGCTTGACATTTTTTTTAGTTTTTCAGGCTTTTCCAGCCATTTTTAGTTCTCGTATAAATCATGCATAGACTTAACCAAAGCGTAAAGCACCAAACAAGCATTTGTCGGTTATGTGTCCTTGATGAAGGGCCATGGTCAGATCACTTCATCAGTCTTCTATTGTTGGTATTATTATTAGCTTTGAGGCAGGATTACACTTTCCGTAAATAACCTCTTCTAGCTCTAATGAGTTAATTACTGGGCTGAGAGAAAGTGTCGAGTCAATGTTCTGAAAAATAAAACTGACAAACGTTGTGGTGTGGGCATGAACAAAAGCTCACCTCAAACCGTAGAGCACGGTGCCATCCGGGTGCAGTCGGATCATCCTGTTTTTCACAGTGACACCGTGGACGAACGACTTCTTGTCATTGAGGAAGTAGGTGTCAGGCACCCAGAGCTGGTCAGCCACGCGGTTATCTAACGTCAGGTTGAGGGGGATCTCCGAATAGGACAAGCGCTTATCTCGCCAGGCCTGCTGGAAGTACATCGTCAGTGTGTAGTCCTGTTAGAATGGGAGTGACAAAGCAGGGAGTGGGAGAAAAACAAAAGGGTAGAAAGTCAAAGGAAAGTACGAGAGATGGATGAATAGGGGATGTATATATATATATATATATATATATATATATATAGAACTTTTTTTTTTTTTTTAAAAAGAGGGTTACTCTTAAAAGCGAGCGTTTACACTGCTGCTCTGTGATACTTTTACATGGCCAGCTCTCATTTTCGAACCACACAGCGCTTCAATATTAGATGAAGCCCACTTTAAATGCAAGTGGAACAGCACAAGTACAAAGCAGAGGAGCTGTCAGTACAAAGCTGAGGGATATGCCTTCTCTTTTCAGAGCGATGTGAAGAAGACACTATGAAATCTGCTTCAACATATTGTACTGTATATATAATAGAGAGTTATATTGTACAACAGATATTTTTACGTCATTCTACGATACACAGTGGGTTCTGGGCACCCCCCAACCTCAACAAACCCCTCCAGGAAACACAGTTATAAAATAAATAAAAAATCCTGATTTCACTCACCAGAACAGCAACAATGCAAATTAATCATCCAGTTTAAAAAATAATTGTGTTCGATAATACATCTGCTTCGAGTGTAACAGAGGCCAGTCATTTTCAAAAATAGTGCTAGCAATCTGGGTGATTGCCTGCGTTTTTAGCCCAGTAATCAGCACACTCGTCTTTCACACCGGCAACCTTGGTTCGCGCCCCATTCTGAGCAGTCGGGAAAAAAATCAAGCGTACACAATCGCCACACAAAGCAGAGCTGCCTGTGATTGACAGCTATCAACAACAATCATTGCATTCCGCAGTCAAAATCGGGGGGCCCCCCTAGGTTCAGCCCAGGTACGATCGTGCAGTCAAGCAGCCCCGACGATATATGTGGTTATATCACACAGCACTGCTGTATGTCATGCAGCAGAACCTCCGAACTGGAGCAATATGCTTTCCAGACACCAATAATTGTACACAAGTCCATAACCCAAATTAAGGAGAGCGCCACCTGACCTTCCCTTGTATGTCTTAGAGGGTGTTTTCTTTGGCTTCATTTTAAAAACCAAATAAAATCCAAAGTCAAACAGTTTGCATTCTAGTTATGATTACAACTGATGCAGTGGACACAAATCAAACACCTACTCCAGGATGCAATGACTTGTTTTTTCAAATAACAATCTTAAGTGTAATAAGAAGTAGAAGCTAGTGAATGTCATTGTCTCAAAATTACTTCTTTTTTTTAAACTATAGGCTAGAGCAGTGGTTCTCAAATGGGGGTACTTGAATGTATGCCAAGGGGTACGTGACATTTTTTTCAACTATTCTAAAAATAGCAACAATTCAAAAATCCTTTATAAATATATTTATTGAATAATACTTCAACAAGTTATGAATTTAAGTTCATAAACTATGAAAAAAAATACAACAATGCAATATTCAGTGTTGACAGCTAGATTTTTTGTTGACATGTTCCATAAATATTGATGTTAAAGATTTCTTTTTTTGGGAAGAAATGTTTAGAATTAAGTTCATGAATCCAGATTAATCTCTATTACAATTCCCAAAGAGGGCACTTTAAATTGATGATTTCTTCTACACTTGTTTAATTTTCAACAAGTTTTTAGTTATTTGTATATCTTTTTTACCAAATAGTTCAAGAAAGACCATTACAAATGAGCAATATTTTGCACTGTTATACAATGTTATAAATCAGAAACTGATGACATAGTGCTGTATTTTACTTCTGTATCTCTTTTTTTTCAACCAAAAATCCTTTGCTCTGATTAGGGGGTACTTGAATTAAAAAAAATGTTCACAGGGGGTACATCACTGAAAAAAGGATGAGAACCACTGGGCTAGAGCCTATCCGAGCTGCCCTCGGGCAGAAGGCGGCGTACACCTTGGACAAGTCACCACCTGATCAGAGGGACAACAACACAGATAGGCAGACAACATTCACACATGGACCAACACAGATAATTTACAATCACATTCACACACAAGGCCCAATTCAGTGTTGCCAATTGCTTATCCATTAGAAACTTTTACAAAAATGTTTATATAAAGTTAAAGTTAAAGTCCCAACGATAATCACACACTCACGAGGTGTGGTGAAATTATTCTCTGCATTTGACTCATCCACCATGTTAACCCCCTGGGAGGTGAGGGTAGCAGGGAGCAGCAGCGGTGGCCACGCTGGGAAATCATTTTGGTGATATAACCCCTAATTCCAACCCTTGATGCTGAGTGCCAAGCAGGTAGGGAATGGGTCCCATTTTTATAGTCTTTGGTATGACTCAGCCGGGGGTTTTCAGACTGAAAGTGTGCTGGCAAGTGTGAGAGTGGTGAGGACGGCAGAAAAGATCATCCGCACTCTTCTTCCTCCTATCCAGGAAATCCCAAAAAAACGCTGCCTGACCAGGTATCAGAAAATCTGTAGAGACTCCTCCCACCCCCACCAAGGACTGCTTTCACTGCTGGACTCTAGAAAAAGGTTCCGCAGCCTCCGTTGCAGAACCTCCAGGTTCTGTAACAGCTTTTTCCCTCACGCCATGAGACTCTTGAACGCATCACAATAATCCCATTAATTCTCCCAAAAAATAGATTAACTCGCTGGAATATAAAGACAACATAACATACATCCATAAACGTGGATGCATATGCAAAAGTGCAATATATTTATTTGTACAGTAAACTATTTTTTTATATCTGCACAGTATTGCTCTTTTTTATGCACTACAATGAGCTAATGCACTATGGACTGGACTCTCACTATTATGTTAGATCCACTATGGACTGGACTTTCACAATATTATGTTAGACCCACTCGACGTCCATTGCTTTTGGTCTCCCCTGGAGGGGGGAGGGGGGGTTGCCCACATGTGCGGTCCTCTCCAAGGTTTCTCACAGTCATTCACATCGACGTCCCACTGGGGTGAGTTTTTCCTTGCCCTCATGTGGGCTCTGTACCGCGGATGTCGTTGTGGCTTGTGCAGCCCTTTGAGGCACTTGTGTTTATGGCTATATAAATAAACATTGATTGATTGATAGATTGATTGAATGCAACCAAATTTGTGTTCTTATCTGTACTGTAAAGTTCAAATTTGGACGACAATAAAAGGAAGTCTAAATCTAAGTCTAAGGTTTAAAATTTTAGCCTTCCAATCTCAGGGCGAACCCTCTAACCAAAAAGCCACTGAGCAGGTTTGTTTATGTCTAACAAATATGAATAAATTGATAAAAAAATGTTAAACGGGTAGCGTTCAGGGCTCTAAGTCACGGCTGTCTGGTACATAACGAAACACTGACAAAATGTCCAGTCTTAAAGGCCTACTGAAATGAGATTTTCTTATTTAAACTAGGATAGCAGGTCCATTCTATGTGTCATACTTGATCATTTCTCAATATTGCCATATTTTTGCTGAAAGGATTTAGTAGAAAACATCCACGATAAAGTTCGCAACTTTTGCTCGCTAATAGAAAAGCCCTGCCTTTACCGTAAGTCGCAGACGATGACGTCACCCGTTGAGGGCTCCTCACATATTCACATTGATTTTAATGGGAGCCTCCAACAAAAAGAGCTATTCGGACCGAGGAAACGACAATTTCCCCATTAATTTGAGCGAAGATGAAAGATTTTTGTTTGAGGATATTGATAGCGACGGGCTAGAAAAAAAAAAAAAACGCGATTGGATTGGGACAGATTCCGATGTTTTTAGACACATTTACTAGGAGAATTATTGGAAATCCCTCATATTGTGTTGCTAGTGTTTTAGGGAGTTTAACAATACCTGATAGTCAGAGGGGTTTGTCCACGAGTGTCTTGAGGCCAGTGACTGATGGAAGTCGACGGCAGCTGTATGGACGGCACAAACTCAGCTGATCTCAGGTAAGTGGCGACTTTTACCACAATTTTCTCACCGAAAACTGCTGGTTGACATTTGGTCTGGATCCATGTTCGCTTGACCGCTCTGATCCTTAGGAAAGCTTCACCTCCGGGAATTTTAAACAAGGAATCACCGTGTGTTTGTGTGGCTAAAGGCTAAAGCTTCCCAACTCCATCTTTCTACTTTGACTTCTCCATTATTAATTGAACAAATTGCAAAAGATTCAGCAACACAAATGTCCAAAATACTGTTTAATTATGCGGTTAAAGCAGACAACTTTTAGCTGTGTGTGTGCGCAGCGCTAATATTTCCTTACAGTCCGTGACGTCACGCGTACACGTCATCATTCCGCGACGTTTTCAACAAGAAACTCCCAGGAAATTTTAAATTGTAATTTAGTAAACTAAACCGGCCGTATTGGCATGTGTTGCAATGTTAATATTTCATCATTGGTGTATAAACTATCAGACTGCGTGGTCGGTAGTAGTGGGTTTCAGTAGGCCTTTAACTAGTAATTCACACCCTTTTCTTCCTCAACACACTGAGAGGTTGAGGAAAAGTGAAATAATTAAAAAAAAAAAAAAAACAGAAGATGAATGTTCCTTGTATTACATGTTCTTACATTTGCAGACCCACTCATGTATCTTGGAGGATACATCAAGCTATACACTGTACATGTCTTCTAGGTAGAGACAGACATGACAAATCCATGTATCTGCCATGTAAGTGCTACATGTTGTCTGTTAGCTTCATGTGGTAAGCTGTCGTGTTCTGAGACGTGAGACATCCCTCTGCAATACATAAAACGTAGCCAGGCGCTTTAAAATAGTCACAAATAGTCAAAATGCATCATATTTGTAAGAGCTTCAAGGAATGAAATGTGTTCCCTAAAGTTGCATGACCTCAGTCGTTACAACATTGATTTGGGATTAAGGCATGATGAATGGATTTTTAAGAATGTTCCAAGCAGAAAGCAGATACAAGTGCTGAGTGGAGCACCAAAGTAACATTTGTACGCACGTACAACACTTAAGACCTTCAGTATATCAGTATGTGGAATTAAATTATGGAATGGATTAAGCATAGAAATCCAACAATGCACTAATATGATCCACTTCAAGGAACTTTTCAAACTTAAAGTGTTTACAAAGTACAAAGAAGAAGAACCATGATAAACATTCTAAAATTTAGCTCATCTTCCATTCATTTTCAAAATAATCTTACTCATCTCACCATATGAAATATAACTTTCTTTAGCAATTATTATGTATTTATGAATTTATTTTTATTGTGATCATACTGTGAATAAATTGAGAACAGAAAGTGGACACAAGTTTTCGCTATGTAAAGGAAAAGGGGTAAGATTAAATAAGCTCTGCTTCTTCCTACTACTTTTCGAACATGTTGAATAGAGAAACTGGAATTTGTGATGTATCATGTTGTATGCTCAACTCAACTCAACTCAACAAAAGTAAACGTTGTTTTAAAGCAGTATTACTCAAATGGGGGTACGCGTACCCCTGGGGGTACTTGAAGGTATACCAAGGGGTATGTGTTACTGTTTTTAAATATTCTAAAAATAGCAAAAATTCAAAAATTCTTCATAAATATATGTACTGAATAGTACTTCAACCAAATATGAATGTAAGTTCATAAACTGTGAGAACAATGCAATATTTAGTGTTGACAGCCTGATTTTTTGTGGACTGTTCCATAATTATTGATGTTAAAAATGTATTTTTCGTGAAGAAATGTTTAGAATTAAGTTGATGAATCCAGATGGATCTCTATTAAAATTCCCTAAGAGGGCACTTTAAGTTGATGATTACTTCGAGGTGTAGAAATCTTTATTTATAATTGAATCACTTCTTTATTTTTCAACATGTTTTTAGTTATTTGTACATCTTTTTTTTCAAATAGTTCAAGAAAGACCACTACAAATGAGCAATATTTTGCACTGTTATATCAATCAATCAATCAATCAATCAACGTTTACTTATATAACCCTAAATCACTAGTGTCTCAAAGGGCTGCACAAACCACAACACAAACCACTACGACATCCTTGGTAGGCCCACATAAGGGTAAGGAAAACTCACACCCAGTGGGACGTCGGTGACAATGATGACTATGAGAACCTTGGAGAGGAGGAAAGCAATGGATGTCGAGCGGGTCTAACATGATACTGTGAAAGTTCAATCCATAATGGATCCAACACAGTCGCAAGAGTCCAGTCCAAAGCGGATCCAACACAGCAGCAAGAGTCCCATTCACAGCGGAGCTAGCAGGAAAACATCCCAAGCGGAGGCGGATCAGAAGCGCAGAGATGTCCCCAGCCGATACACAGGCGAGCAGTACATGGCCACCGGATCGGACCGGACCCCCTCCACAAGGGAGAGTGGGACATAGGAGAAAAAGAAAAGAAACGGCAGATCAACTGGTCTAAAAAGGGAGTCTATTTAAAGGCTAGAGTATACAAATGAGTTTTAAGGTGAGACTTAAATGCTTCTACTGAGGTGGCATCTCGAACTTTTACCGGGAGGGCATTCCAGAGTACTGGAGCCCGAAATGAAAACGCTCTATAGCCCGCAGACTTTTTTGGGGCTTTGGGAATCACTGATAAGCCGGAGTCCTTTGAACGCAGATTTCTTGCTGGGACATATGGTACAATACAATCGGCAAGATAGGATGGAGCTAGACCGTGTGGTATTTTATACGCAAGTAGTAAAACCTTAAAGTCACATCTTAAGTGCACAGGAAGCCAGTGCAGGTGAGCCAGTACAGGCGTAATGTGATCAAACTTTCTTGTTCTTGTCAAAAGTCTAGCTGCCGCATTTTGAACCAACTGTAATCTTTTAATGCTAGACATGGGGAGACCCGAAAATAATACGTTACAGTAATCGAGGCGAGACGTAACAAACGCATGGATAATGATCTCAGCGTCTTTAGTGGACAGAATGGAGCGAATTTTAGCGATATTACGGAGATGAAAGAAGGCCGTTTTAGTAACGCTTTTAATGTGTGACTCAAAGGAGAGAGTTGGGTCAAAGATAACACCCAGATTCTTTACCGAGTCGCCTTGTTTAATTGTTTGGTTGTCAAATGTTAGAGTTGTATCATTAAATAGAGGTCGGTGTCTAGCAGGACCGATAATCAGCATTTCCGTTTTTTTGGCGTTGAGTTGCAAAAAGTTAGCGGACATCCATTGTTTAATTTCATTAAGACACGCCTCAGGCTGACTACAATCTGGCGTGTTGGTCAGCTTTAGGGGCATGTAGAGTTGGGTGTCATCAGCAAAACAGTGAAAGCTAACACAGTATTTGCGTATGATGTCACCTAGCGGCAGCATGTAGATGCTGAAGAGTGCAGGGCCAAGGACCGAACCCTGGGGAACACCACACGTATCAGAAACTGATGACATAGTGCTGTATTTTACTTCTTTATCTCTTTTTATTCAACCAAAAATGCTTTGCTCTGATTAGGGGGTACTTGAATTAAAAAAAATGTTCACAAGGGGTACATCACTGAAAAAAGGTCGAGAACCACTGTTTTAAAGAACAACTTTGTTGGGTTTGCAAAATGCAGTGTTGGGTCCTTTTGTCAGAAGAAAATGAGCTTGGCTTTTTCCAACTGCTACTCCTTTTCCTACTCCTTAATGTTCGATTGTGCAAGTGTAAATGTGACATGTAACATGTTAACCATGTTCAAAACAAATAAAACATTACCGAAATGTTGTAATGTCGATGCTCAAATTCCCTAAGCTGACACAATCAGCATGTCAATACACTCGCAATCCTCTCATCTTTTCTACCTTGGGAGTAAATTGTTCCTCGCTTGCCTGTCACTGGACTGCTTTCATGTCTCTTTTGATTGTTGAGTTGAACTGTGAGAGATGATATATTTTCTGTATATTTCCGACTCGCGTGAACAGATACAAAGTTGAAACTTTTTAATATTTCATAAACAAACAGAGGAACTCCTTTTTTATCTCCTGTGAAATTCTTTCATGACGAATCTAGGACACCATCAGCCCACACAATCATTCAGGAGAAACTTTCGATATACACCGCAACAAGTCTTACATAAACTTGCTTTTTCAAGGAACTTTTTTTTTTGTTTTTTTTGTTTTGTCATGACTGACATACCCACATCCTGGCAAAGGGACTTGAACATGCATTTTTGAACATGCCTGGAATGTGATATTCCGCAGCACCTTTGGGACTTGGATGTTGCCTGGAGGAATTTGGATAGCAGTAAAAAAAAAAAATTCCACTCATCCAATTTGACTTAATTGCCACATTATATTATGAAATCAATCCTTTGCCTCAGAATTCTTACTTTTGGCACAGTCATGAAAAAACAAATTTTCTGTTTGCATGTTGTCACATCTGATATGACTTGGGAGAAACTAGGTCTCCTCTCGTTCTCTCCTTTTTGGCTCCCACTTGCACCAACTTATCGACCGCACGTGATGCTTTCGCAACACTTCCTTTTCCAGTCGACAGTTATATAACAACTCGCACTGGTACACTGGACTGCAGCACGTGTGGGCGAAGGCAAGGCATTAGACAATCTTGAATCTTGAAATCTGCCATCCAAAACAGAGCATATAACTCTTTAAAATGGATAACATACACTACTGATTATTGTACATGTGAGTCTCCTTAACAGATTTCTATACTGTACTGTTGTTATATGTAGTTTTCCTACCACATTTCTGAGTCTCATTTGCAAGTATTATAGCAGAGTTTGCATGGTGGTAGTGGGTTGGTATAGCTCGAGTGTCCATGCAGCCACTTGAGGGTTCAAGGTTCGAACCCCACTTTTGCCATCGTGTCCTTGGGCAAGACACTTTTCTTCACATCTGTGAAGGCACCATTAATGCTGAGAGGTCCATACAGGTTTTGGAGCAACGTATGTTGTCATCCAAGCAACGTTATCATGGACGAACCCCTGCTTATTTCAGCAAGACAAGTGTTATAACAGCGTGGCTTCGTAAAACAAGAGTTCGGGTACTTTCTTGGCCCGCCTGCAGTCTAGACCTGTCTCCCATCGAAAATGTGTGACAACGGAGACCCCGGACTGTTGAACGACTGAAGCTCTATAATAATAATAATAATAACTTATATTTATATCGCGCTTTTCTAAACACTCAAAGCGCTCACAGAGAAGTGGTACTCAACATTCATTCACACCTAGTGGTGGTAAGCTACATCTGTAGCCACAGCTGCCCTGGGGTACACTGACGGAAGTGTGGGTGCCAGTTTGCGCCTACGGCCCCTCCGACCACCATTCATCATTCATTCACAAGTGTGAGCGGCACCGGGGGCAAAGGGTGAAGTGTCCTGCCCAAGGACACAACGGCAGCGATGTTTTGGATGTCAATAGGTGGGAAGCGATTCCGCAACCCTCAGGTTTCTGGCCGACCGCTCTACCCACTACGCCATGCCGCCCGTATATAAAACAAGAATGAGAAAGAATTCCACTTTTAAAGCTTCAACAATTAGTTTCCTCAGTTCCCAAACGTTTATTGAGTATTGTTAAAAGAAAAGGTGATGTAACACAGTGGTGAACATGTCCTTTCCCAACTACTTTGGCACATGTTGCAGCCATGAAATTCTAAGTTAATTATTATTTGCAAAAAAAAAATAAAGTTTTTGAGTTTGAACATCAACTATCTTGTCTTTGTAGTGCATTCAATTGAATATGGGTTGAAAAGGATTTGTATTCTGTTTATATTTACATCTAACACAATTTCCCAACTTTTATGAAAACAAAAACACATTCCTATCGAGTAACTCCCCTGCGGAATACGGACCTCTGCCCAGGTCGAACAATAACTGCTTAACTAGTTTGATTGAAAAATATATACATGTTGGCCCTGCGATGAGGTGGCGACTTGTCAGGGTGTACCCCGCCTTCCGCCCGATTGTGGCTGAGATAGGCACCAGCGCCCCCCGTGACACCAACAGGGAATAAGCGGTAGAAAATGGATGGATGGATATTATATGCCAGACTGTAGTATTTACTCCAGCCCTGAAGGTGGCAGTAATGCGTATTACATCTTCAACACTTTTGTCGCGGCCTTTTTGGCAGCATCTACTTCTAGCTCTCTGCCTTCGACTACCTCGGCCTATCCACCTGTTTTCTGCAAAATTTTACATATATTAAAATATTGAGTGTGCGTAATTATGCTATTTAGGTATGCAACATCATAACATAGTTCCTAATTGCCTACTATTGTCATCATAGAATCAGAATAGTTTTTATTGCCATTGTTTGAGAACGGGTTCACAAACTAGCAATTTTTCTTGGTGCAATCGTGTAACATAGAAGACATATAAGACAGAATAGGTAATAAGATGAGCTGTAAGTGCATACTTGCCAACCCTCCCGGATTTTCCAGGAGACTCCCGAAATTCAGCGCCTCTCCCGAAAACCTCCCGGGACAAATTTTCTCCTGAAAATCTCCCGAAATTCAAGCGGAGCTGGAGGCCACGCCCCCCAACATTGAGTCAGACCTGACTCAATGTTGTGACTCTCTTAAACAGGACAATAATGCTATCTATTGTATAAACAATAGAATATAAATATATCCTTGCCCTTATGTGGGCCTACCGAGGATGTCGTAGTGGTTTGTGTTGTGGTTTGTGCAGCCCTTTGAGACACTAGTGATTTAGGGCTATATAAGTAAACATTGATTGATTGATTGATTGATTGATTGATTTATTGATTGATTGATTGATTGATTGATTGATTGATTCTACATTTAAGTGCAGTCAAGGAACATGCATTAGGGAGTTTGTTGTTCTGAAGCCCACAGTAAAGAGACGTAACTTCATCAGGTCGCCTGGTTATAGACTCCAAACCAATATATTACACCGTGGAGGGGCAAAACGAAGAAACATACTTGCAAGTTCCAGAACGATTGGAATCAAGAATTTCAGTTTATCCAGGAGAGTTCGAAGGGGAAGGGGTATGTGGCCTGTAAATTTTGTAGAACAGACTTCTCCATTGAACACGGCGGCCGAACGGATATACTCAGCCATGAACGGTCAGCGAAGCACAAAGTGTTCGGAGCGCAGCATCGTTCAGAACCCAGTATTATGGCCCACCTCGCAAAATGGAGACCCGATGGTGTATCTTATGCTGAGACAAATATGGCTATGCTGATAGCTGGAACCAACATCCCGTTCTCATTTGCGGATGTCTACAACAAATCCGTGAAGGATGTTCCCGGATTCGGAGATCGCTCGCCAATACGCAAATGGCAAAACAAACGTTACTCAAATAGTGAAAGGTAAGTGTTGTTGTTGGGTTTTTTTTTAGTAACAAGCAAGCACAGTACAGTTAGTAGAACAACTGTGTTTTTATTATTGTGTATTTGGTAGGTGCCGTCGGAAATTCAACCATTTATTTTATTTATATATATAATAAAATAAATATATATAGCTAGAATTCACTGAAAGTAAAGTATTTCATATATATATATATATATATATATATATATATATATATATATATATATATATATATATATATATATATATGAAATACTTGAGTTGGTGAATTATACGCCGACGCCTCTTGACCACGCCACCCGCCCCAACCACGCCCCCCACCTCACGAAATCGGAGGGCTCAAGGTTGGCAAGTATGTGTAAGTGAGCTATCAGATCTTGTTCTTGTTCATGTGTCTGATGACCGAGGGGAAAAAACTGTTCAGGTGGCGGGAGGTGTGGGTCTGGATGGACCGTAGTCTCCTGCCTGAGGGGAGAGGGGAGAATAGTTTGTGTCCAGGGTGAGAAGAGTCAGCTGTGATCCGACCCACACGCCTCCTGGTCCTGGAGGAGAACAGGTCCTGAAGGGGTGGGAGCTTGCAGCCAATCACCTTCTCAGCAGCACGTATGATGCGCTGCAGTCGATGCTTGTCCTGGACTGTGGCGCTGGGGAACCACACGGTGATGGAGGAGGTGAGGATGGACTCGATGATGGCTGAATAAAACTGCACCAGCGTCTTGGTCGGCACCTTAAGTTTCCTCAGCTGCCGCAGGAAGTACATCCTTTGCTGGGCTTTCTTGATGAGGGAGCTGACGGTCGGCTCCCACTTGAGGTCTTGTGTGATGGTGGTGCCTTGCTTTCCATAACTCGTGAAGACAATAGACCCCGGACGCCAGAATTTGCAAACCATGTTTTTGTGAAGACTTCCTGGCATATGCACAATACAGCCTCCCACATTGCGTCCACTTTTTTTTCCTTTTTCTTAAATTAGTATTCATCTTCGATTGACAACCGACAATCTTTGTTGAGTAGAGTGGGTGTTGCTGCATAAAAGTGGGGCACACTTTTAAATATTTCCATTGTCATTTCCCAGAGGCTTTTTCTTGCAGCCTTTGAGGACGCTTGATTTGTAGGAAGGGCTCAGCGGAGGTGACACCGCGGCTTCCCCCGAAAAACTTTCCTAAAAGCCGACTGTCGTGTGCCTCGTCTCTCTGTGGGAGGAGGCTCTAAATTACCGTAGCGACTGTAGACGCTGTGTGCGCACGCATGGAAGTGGAAGGGAGGCTGTCATAATAACAGTCGTAATGAGCATCACTGTAGAAACTATCTGAGCTGAGACGCGGCAAAAGAGCGATGCAGGGAAGGACGGTAATTTATGAACATGTCATGGCAAAGCAATAAAAAGCTATGTTTAAATTGTCTACAACAGTGATTCTCAAACTCTGGTACCCGGGATCCATCTAGTGGTTGGCCGTAGAATTACTTGATTAAAGTAAAGTGTTTCATCCTCCTATATTGAAACACAGTGTTACTGGTCAAACTGTGTGCAATGTCCCAGTGGCCAAAATCATTCAATATACTTGTTAAATAAAACCCCTGCCTTTTTTTTATTGAATACTTAGGCCTACTACTCTACTTTATATTTAATGTTGGTAGTTATGGTGGTCCTTGGAGAGCCATGTGTTTTCTGAGGTGGTAATTGGTGAAAAGGGTTTGGTAAAAACTGGTCTACACTATAAATTTGTACAAAATATGAAAATCCATAACCAATCAGCACGTTCCATAGCACTGTTTCATTTGTTCACTTAAGAAATTATTACACTTTATATAACTTTAAATCAGGGTGTGTTGTTTCTTAATGAGTGTCGCGTTCCAACCAGTTCTTCTTTCGGTCAACGCCCCCACCAGGTTTTTTTATTACACATAAGCTGGTTTTAAATCAATCAGAGACAGAGGTTGCTCATTTTGATATTTTTAATCCAAAGCGCTTCGGGAGATCAATCTAGATACAACAGTTCAATGCACGGCCCAAATTGATCTAACCTAAAATGGCAGTTTCTCCCCCCTCCCTCACTCTCACCTCCCCTCTTCCTGTCCTCCCTACCTCGGACAGTTGAGATAACAGATTGTTATGGCTTCATTCCTACATTCCAAATTCAAGGTCTATGTAAAAGGCTCACACTTTAGCTGTTTTAAAATCTAGCCCGGTTGGTGGTGTGGCCGTGCCAGCTACTTGAGGGTTGCAGGTTCGATTCCCGCTTCCACCATCCTAGTCACTGCCGTTGTGTCCTTGGGCAAGACACTTTACCCACCTGCTCCCAGTGCCACCCACACTGGTTTAAATGTAACTTAGATATTGGGTTTCACTATGTAAAGCGCTTTGAGTCACTTGAGAAAAGCGCTATATAAATCTAATTAACCTCACCACTAGGAAATAAAAAGACAACCAAATCCAATTGTGTTAAAAATAAGGTTCAAAATATAAAACATTCTCATGCATTTTAAATAATCCATCCGTCTCTACCGCACCTGTTCAATAAGTCACATTATTGGTAAGAAGAATTGTATTTATTATCGGTTAGCTTCAGAATACCAATGTTATTAAAAATAATAAGAGACTTGTTGTACTCTAAAAATGTTGGTCTTACTAAAAAATGCATGCATTTAGTTGTACTCAGTGTTAAAAAATATTATATGGCTCTCACGTAAATACATTTTAAAATATTTGCTTTTCATGGCTCTCTCAGCCAAAAAGATTCTCGACCCTTGGTTTATAGTTACATCCCTATTAGCTCTCAAATAGAAAACAAGTATAACAATTGACTGCGTAGCTATATACCAGGCTCATTTTTTTTTGTACACAGCAACATTCACCAGCTTTGTATGGGCACTGTGACACTCACCCCTGATGTAAAATTGTCAATGCAACTAATAATAAAATACATCATCCATCCATTCTTTACCGCTTGTCCAGTTTTGGGTGGCGGGGGATCGCTGGAGCCTATCTCAGCTGCATTAGGGTGGAAGGCGGGGTACATCCTGGACAAGTCGCCACCTCATAACAGGGCCAACACAGATGGACAGACAACATTCACACTCACATTCACACACTAGGGCCAATTTAGTGTTGCCAATCAACCTATCCCCAGGTGCATGTCTTTGGCGGTGGGAGGAAGTCGGAGTACCCGGACAAGGACAAGTCAGGACCTTCGTATTGTGAGGCATATGCACTAACCCCTGTGCCACCATTATGTAAAATTATGTAAAAAGTGGTTGCGCAAGTGATACAAGTTTTAATTTTTTGGAGAATAAATGTGGTATATTACAAAAATAACCATGTCATTTTATTTTTACAATATTTTTTCTTGCCCTGATGTGGGATCTAAGCCAAGGATGTTGTTGTGGCTTGTACAGCCCTTTGAGACATTTGTGATTTAGGGCTACATGAATAAACATTGATTGATTTTAAAAGAAAATATTGTGAGAATAAATGTGTAATTATTTAGAAAAAAAGTGTAATATTTTGTATGTACTATAGAAAAAAAAATCTGGGACAATATAATAAACTGTGTGACAATTGCTAGGCATGGTGGTTAAGGTGCGTTTTCCAAGATGCAGTTGAGGCTCGGACACAGCGTAAAGGTAAGAAACAATGTTTTATTTAACTAAAAAAACAGGCTGTCAGGCTTGCCCCTGACAGTTTGTCTATGTTTTAGTTTTTTCCTCTGCATTTGTCTGTTTCCTGTGTTTAGTATTTCCTGTATTTTAGTTCCTGTCAAGTGCTCTTAATTTGTCAGCTTCCTGTCTTGTTCCCTGAGTGCTGTGTTCCTCCTCAGTGTCTTTAGTATTTCCTGTCCTTAGTTCCTGTCTAGTGCTCTTATTTTGTCAGCTTCCTGTCTGGTTCCCTGAGTGCTGTGTTCCCCTTCAGCTGCGGCTGATTGGCATCTGGCCACACCTGTTACCAATCAGCCGGCTCTTATTTGCACCTCCTTTGTCTTGTGTCAGTTGCTGGATCATTGTATTGTCGTTGCCTCATGTCGCTCCTGTTGTTGCTATCGTGTCGTTTTATTGCAGCGTAGCGGTAAGCTACATTCGTTTGTTTGTAACTTACTGTATTTTGTTCCCTGCTTCTGTTTTATTTTCACACTACAAGTAACGACTTCAGTTTTCCTGTTTGCTACCCGCTAGCTTCCACGCTAGGCCCTTTTTAGTTTCTTGCTAGCTTCTATGCTAAAGACCCTTAGTTTGTTGTCCGCCTCGTGCGCGCTTTGTGTTAGTACCCTTTGGTTTGATTTTGTCTTAGTATCTTTATTAAATCATGTTTTCTCACTCCATGCCTGCCTCCATCTCTGCATCTTGGGGTTCGTCAACAAATAACCCTGACACAGGCTAAGAACAAAAACACTGGTGCTAGGTAAAAAAGACAAACCAAAAGCGCTAGCATGGAGGTTAGAGAACTAAACACAGGAATAGCATGGAAGCTAACAAGTACAAAACAGGATTACCAAAGTTGGGAGATAGCGTCGTCACTGTTGTGGGAAACAAGGCTAGGATCAGCAAACAAGTCACAGAAAATGCAGGCTTAAATAAGGACGGTAATCAACAAGCAGGTGAGAGTCCGGAAACAAGGAACAGGTGAAACAAATATGCAACTATGGCGACAGAAACAAATCAGGAAGTGCGCAAACAAACTAAAAAATCTAAACAACAAACGATCCGTGCAGCAGATCGCAACAAACTGTCTTGTAAAATATCACACAAAGTAATGGAGTAGTTTTGAGAAAATTGTCATCGTGATGCAACAGATAGTAAAATAATATATGTACTAATTGACTGAATACTGAGTATACAAGGGCCCCGTTTTCAGGCCCCTTTTTTCAAACACAGCATCATTCACCTTTATTCACTGCTTTATTGGGGCACTGTGACACACATTTGTCACTCCACCTAATATACTAATATGTATGTTGGCATGGTCAAATCTGACATGGGACCGTTATTCTGACCAAAAATGATCATTTTTTTCTCAAATATTTTACTATTGACTTATGTATGAACTTCTATCTGGACAGTTTCTATCCAAGCCATGAAAATGAGAAAACAAATCCCGGCTGCCCACTTTAACCTCAGTTAACCTTCTGCTCCTCTAAGTGGCGTCCGTCCACTAACCCTTCACACATGATCTCCAACCTCATGGCTGTTTTTGGTTTGGAAATAATTAATATTCAAGTTATTCACAGGACATGTGACTTATTCCAAGCCCCCCAGCACCCGCTCTAAGCCGTACATTGTTGCTTTTGGTCTCATTTTCGGATGACTTTCACTGCCCAGGGAAAAACACAATAAGTCTTTACAAAGTGCCTGACAAAGTACTTTGTTTAGACAGGAGGATTTACACAAGACGTCAATGTGGTTTTTGTTCAAACTTTTTTCAAGCCGTTGTTATTGTGTCTTTTTATTTTCACAAACGACTTCCTTCAGGCTTGTGATTGGCTAGAATTGTGTGAAGGTTGGTGACTGTGGTTATTGCGCAATCTGTTGTTGTGTTGGCACATGACAGCAACCACGTTTTTTGAGGAACAACACAAATATGTATCACAAACATTAAACATGTCCCCATTCCTAGGTGGATCTTGCGTAAGAGGATATGGGGGAAGAGGGGTTGATGAGTTTGCAATGCAGTCTGCTAAATATGATGGAAAGCGCAACTCTACATAGCAACTGGTACTGTGCTCAAAGTTGGAATTGGCATAAAACTTATTTTGAGATATTTAACACCCCAAAGGACGGCGTGGCGCCGTTGGGAGAGTGGTCATGCCAGCCAATTGACGGGTCCTGGTTCCATCCCCACCTTCTACCAACCGAGTCACGTCCGTTGTGTTCTCGAGCAGGACACTTCACCCTTGCTCCTGATGGGTCGTGGCTTAGCAGCTCCCGTCATCAGTGTGTGAATGGGTGTGTGAATGGGTGAATGTGGGAATTGTTATGATCCGCTGCCCGGATCATATCATGTTCAGGTTTTGAGTCTTGTTTGTATTATGTTCTGCTAATGTTTGCCTTAGTTCCTGGTTGCACTTCCTTGTTTGTTCTGTCACCATAGTAACATATTATTTTCACCTGCTGCGGTTTCCAGACGCACACCTGTTTTTGTTAATCACTGCCTTAATTTAGGCCTGCCTTCTTTGTTCACCCATCCTTGCTTCCTAGTTTGTGTTTCACAACAGTGACGACTCTGATTCTGATCCCGTATTCCTGTTCGCAACCACCTAGCTTCCACGCTAAGTCTTGTTTTTTTTCTAGCTCTCATGCTAGTTCTGTTCGTCTTGCCTTTTGTGACTTGTGCAAGTTTTTCTGTTTCATAGCCTGTTTTATTTGTTAAATATTTCTTACCTTCATGCTGTGTTTGAACCCAACTGCATCAAGAGAGAAGGAACCCGCATCACGATGCCTCGCAATCGTCACAGAAATAGTGTCAAAGCACTTTGAGTACTTTGAAGCTAGAAAAGCGCTATACAAGTATAACCCATAAAGTGGATCATTTCATGTGTCAGGTAAAACGTAACAAATGGGGCCATATGAATCCCTGTCCTATTGTATATTACTGTTGTTTTTTTTAAATCAGATTAATTACGCTATTGAATTGTATTTAATTACAGTAAATGACTTGCTTTTATAACTTAAATTACCTTTACAAAATACCCTAATATTTTGACACAAATTCAATTTCATTGTCAGAAAGTCATCCACAAACATTTTTTTATACGCGTACTTTACTCTAAAAGTTGATGAATAAATCGTCTAAAGGTGTTGCGTTCCTATTTATTTATTATAATATATTATATTATTTATTTATTCCTGCTTGTTGTTTGCCATCACTTGTCCCTTTACCTGTCGCTGATTGGCAACCGGGACAGAATTTTCCCTGCTTGCCAATCAGTATGCTTTTAATTGCCAGCCCTGTCCTCCAGATGGGGCTGGATGGATGCGCTAATACCTCTATGCTGCATAGCTTTCCCTCTGCTTCCTGAGACTGTTTTGTCTATTTGTGGACTCCCCTACTACAGTGTTTTTCAACCTTTTCCAAGCCAAGGCACATTTTTCTTTTAAAAAATGCAGAGGCACACAACTAGCTGAAATCATTGAAAAAAGAAACTCAGCAACCGATATTGACAAATTAAAACGTAATTTTCATAATTTTTGGACATGACTTTAAACCATAACCAACCACGCATCACTATAGCTCTTGTCTTAAAGTAGCTGTACTCTCACGAATTGTTACATCACGTCGTGACTTATTTTGAGGTTTTTGGTGTTTTCCTGTGTGCAGTGTTTTAGTTCTTGTCTTGCGCTCCTATTTTGGTGGCTTTTCCTGTTTTGTTGGTATTTTCCTGTAGCAGTTTCATGTCTTCCCAGAACGCTTTTCCCCGCAATCAAGATTATTTAGGTTGTGCGTATGTATGCTATCAATCTTTGTGGGGACATTGTTGATTGTCATGTCGTGTACGGATGTACTTTGTTGACGCCGTCTGCTCCACACGCTGTAAATCTTTGCTGTCGTCCAGCATTCTGTTTTTGCTTACTTTGCAGCCAGTTTAGTTTTAGTTTTGTTCTCCATAGCCACCCCGAAGCCTCAATGCCTTTTCTTAGCGGCACTCGCCTCTTGTTTATTTTTGGTTTAAGCGTTAGATACCTTTTTACCTGCACGCTGCCTCCAGCTGTCGTCTGCATATTGGGATCACGACAAACCATGTTCCCGACATCTACAAAGCAATTAGCTACCTGCCGCCACCTACTGATATGGAAGAATAGACAGCACCAACACTCAACTACGGCACACTATTTGCATATTATAATTATTCTGCTTTTTGCAGATGATGTGGTCCTGATGGCATCATCTGGCCGGGATCTTCAGCTGTCACTGGATCGGTTTGCAGCCGAGTGTGAAGCGACCGGAATGAGAATCAGCACCTCCAAGTCCGAGTCCATGGTTCTTGCCTGGAAAAGGGTGGAGTGCCATCTCCGGGTTGGGGAGGAGACCCTCCTCCAAGTGGGGCAGTTCAAGTACCTAGGAGTCTTGTTCACAAGCGGGGGAAGAGTTGATCGTGAGATCGACAGGCGGATCGGTGCGGCATCTTCAGTAATGCGGATGTTGTACCGATCCGTTGTGGTGAAGAAAGAGCTGAGCTGGAAGGAAAAGCTCTCAATTTACCAGTCGATGTACGTTCCCATCCTCACCTATGGTCATGAGCTTTGGGTCATGACCGAAAGGATAAGATCACGGGTACAAGCGGCCGAAATGAGTTTCCTCCGCCAGGTGGCGGGGCTCTCCCTTAGAGATAGGCCGAGAAGCTCTGCCATCCGGGAGGAACTCAAAGTAAAGCCACTGCTCCTCCACATGGAGAGGAGCCAGATGAGGTGGTTAAGGCATCTGGTCAGAATGCCACCAGAACGCCTCCCTAGGGAGGTGTTTAGGGCACGTCCAACTGGTAGGAGGTAACGGGGAAGACCCAGGACAAGTTGGTAAGACTATGTCTCCGGGCTGGCCTGGGAACGCCTTGGGATCCCCCGAGAAGAGCTAGACGAAGTGGCTGGGGAGAGGGAAGTCTGGGCTTCCCTGCTTAGGCTGCTGACCCCGCGACCCGACCTCGGATAAGCGGAAGAAGTTGGATGGATGAATAACTGGTGCGCAAAAATTGTTTTTTACCCAATTAGGTGAAATTACATAATTTTCCACGGCACACCAGACTGTATCACACAGTAGTTGAAAAACACTGCCCTACTGCACAATTTTTTGTTATTAAGTACATTTTACCTGCACTTATCCTTCCATCTCTGCAATTTAGGCTCATAAACAAACACCACTGTGACACGAAACATAACAATACAGGGAATGTTGCCGTCATAGTCTTATTTATCAATGATGGAGCAGGAAAGGGATGGCGATATGTTTGTCGAAGCTCCCTGTCCTTCATTAATTCAAATTTTATATTTTATTTTACATTCATACATGCCGAGAAATCAGGTAAAGAGCGGGAAAATAAGCAAGTGTTCTACAACGTCCCTCATCTCTTTACGGCTCATTTCTTACATAAGAACCATTTCTTTTCACCACTTTGGCTCCAATGTCACAGGATCCTTGTGAAAATGGAGCTATGACAAGTTTTTTCACTCAACATGTGAGATTCAATTTACCATTGGAGGTGACCTAGACTCTCGCAGGTTGATTGGAACATGCTTGTGCAAAGATACGTTTTGCTAGAAGACACACATTTCTGGTCAAATCAAGATGAAAGGAAGGCGAAAAAGACAAACAAAACGAGCAGAATTTGCTTTGATGTGAGTAGCGGTGATGTTGGAGCTCTGCAGGGAAAAAAAGGACCACTTAGTTTACACATTTCTTTCTTCTTTGCTTAAAGCCTGATTTCCATTTGAGAGCTGCAGAATGGAGCGGGAGGCTTGTTATGGAGGTTTTCAAGGGGGTAAATGAAAGGCGTCCAAAAGCTCAGCAGAGCGGCGATGCAAATTGCTGTTATTCTCTCAGCTCGCCACTTCCGTCCGGTATCTGATTTCGGCACCAGCGGTGACCTCAGTCTGATGTTTACGCTTGCCGCTTTTGCCCCTCTTATCATCTCTCCCATCGCTCTGTGTCCCTTTTTTAGTCACCCCCATTTCACTTTTCCGTCCATCTCCATCAAAGTGGCATTTATTTGCAGACAATACATATGCACTAATGTGTGACTCCAATCACGTCCTCTCCATTCTGTTGCACTAGAAACAGGCTGCAGATGGCAGCATAACAGCAGCTCTTCAAAGGCCTACTGAAACCCACTCCTACCCACCACACAGTCTGATAGTTTGTATATCAATGATGAAATATTAAGATTGCAACACATGCCAATACGGCCTTTTTAGTTTACTAAATTGCAATTTTAAATTTCCCGGGACTTTTTTCTTGAAAACGTTGCTTAATGATGACGTATACGCTTGACGTCACGGGCTGTTAGGAAATATGCTAAAAGTCGTCTGCTTTAACGGCATAATTACACAGTATTTTGGAGATCTGTGTTGCTGAATCCTATATAATTTATTCAATTAATATTGGAAAAGTCAAAGTAGAAAGATGGAGTTGGGAAGCTTTAGCCTCTAGCCACACAAACACACGGTGATTCCTTGTTTAAAATTCACAGAGGTAAAACTTTACTATGGATCAGAGCGAACATGGATCCCAACCGAATGTCAACCAGCAGGTTTCGGTGAGAAAATTGTGGTAAAAAGTCGCTTCTTACCAGATATCAACTGAGCTTGTGCCGCCCATAAAGCTGCCGTCGACTTCCCTGAGACACTAGCTACGTCAAGACACCTGGCCGTGGACACACACCTCTGACTATCAGGTACTGTTAAACTCACTAAAACACTAGCAACACAATAGAAAGATAAGGGATTTCCCAGAATTATCTTAGTAAATGTGTCTAAAACATCGGAATCTGTCCCAATGCAATCGCGTTTTTTTTTTGTTTTGTTTTTTCTAGTCCATCGCTATCAATATCCTCAAACATGAATCTTTCATCCTCGCTCAAAGTAATGGGGAAATTGTCGTTTTCTCTGTCCAAATAGCTGTTTTCGTTGGAGGCTCCCATTAAAATCAATGTGAATATGCGAGGAGCCATCAACATGTGACGTCATCGTCTGCAAATTCCATTGGAGGCCAGGCTTTTATCTTAGAACCGAAAGTTGCAAACTTCATCATGGATGTTCTCTACTAAATCCTTTCAGCAAAAAGATGTCAATATTGTGAAATTATCAAGTATGACACATAGAATGGATCTGCTATCCCCGTTTAAATAAGAAAATCTCATTTCAGTAGGCCTTTAAATAAGACTGACTTACACAGACAGGATGGTGACTTCTGTCAGCACACCTATAATTTTTTTCATTGGTCGCGTCTATCTCGAGCAAATGCACACTATATTGCCAAAAGTATTTGGTCACCCATCCAAATGATGAGAATCAGGTGTCCTAATCACTTGGCCCGGTGTGTAAAATCCAGCACTTAGGCACGGAGACTGTTTCTACAAACATTTGTGAAAGAATGGGCCACTCTCAGTGATTTTCAGCGTGATACTGTCATAGGATGCCACCTGTGCAACAAATCCAGTCGTGAAATTTCATCGCTCCTAAATATTCCAAAATCGGCTTTATTATAAGAAAAGTGAAGAGTTTGGGAACAGCAGCCAGTCAGCCACCAAGTGGTAGGCCACGTAAACTGACAGAGAGGGGTCAGCGGATGCTGAAGCGTATAGTGCAAACACTTTCTGCACAGTCAGTTGCAACAGAGTTCCAAACTTCATGTGACCTTCCAAATAGCCCACGTACAGTGTGCAGAGAGCTTCATGGAATGGGTTTCCATGGCCGAGCAGCTGTTTCTAAGCCATACATCACCAAGTCTAATGCAAAGCTTGGGATGCAGTGGTGTAAAGCACGTCGCCACTGGACTCTAGAGCAGTGGAGATTCCTTCTCTGGAGTGATGATTCACGCTTTTCCATTTTGGACTGCATTGTGCTGAGTGTGAAATTTGGTGGAGGTGGAATTATGGCGTGTTTTTTTTTTTCCAAGAGTTGGGCTTGGCCCCTTAGTTCCAGTGAGAGGAACTTTGAATTCTCCAGGATACCAAAACATGTTGGACAATTCCATGTGATGTCACTTTAAGTTCATAAATGAGTAAAGGCAGGTGGCCAAATACTTTTGGCAATATAGTGTATCTCTCACCGCACACACACACAGGCTTTCTCTACTTTTTTTTGTTGTCCTTGCATGCATTCAAACAACAGGGAGGACACTGTCAGGCCAGTAAACAGGTTCTGGACCCCTCCCTTACATGTTACGTATATTCCTGACTTTGCCGTTGTTGATTGTGTTGGAACATTTTCTACAGCGTTAATGTGTCTTGTTTGTGATTGGCAAAAGTGTTGTATGTAGGGATGTGCAAATGTGCCAAAATCGCCCGATTTTTCAGGAAAAAGTACTTAATTGCCATTGACGATGAATGCCTTTTAATGCTGAGCACAAACACTGATCCGCTCTGGCTGACACTGTATTTTTCGTTTTTGTCTTCCGGTCAAGAAACGGCTCGGAGGTAAGTCTCCATACACAGTGAAGAGCTGCTCCATAAAGCGGAATTTTAAATATGTGCGGCACATTAATTTAAAAACGCAATGTTTGCTTTTTTTCCCTTCAAAACTGATTATTACTCACTGCAGACTTCATGAGAGCCCACAAACATAATACAACATCACTTACTGTACAACGTCTGCTGTCATTAGGATACCAACAGCTGGGATGTTCATGTATTCCCATTTCGGTGAAGAAAGTTTCATCCTTACAAGGAAACGTGGAGGCGTCTTTATGTGTTGTTTTGGCCATTCCCTTGTCCTACATGGCTGTCAAAGTGTACCAACTTGTCGGAATACCCACTCAGACTTCTTCTGTCCAGGTGAGATGCATGATTTATGATATAGAATAAACTTATAGGACCAAATAAGCGAGGAAACAGCAGAACACTTGATGATGTAAACATAGGGACACACATTAGTGATCACGGCGTTACTATACTTAATTTGTGTCCGTTAGCGCTTATAGTAACAATATCGCTGATACTTGGTTAATATTCAAGTCATACAAAGTAAATAGAGTATTGTTGGCGGTTTTTAAATAATTATTTGTTGAATTTTATGGGTGAAATAGTGGAGCTCCAGTTAAGCAGACTTTTGTCATTTAATATTTAGAATGCATTAAAAAGAAAATCCATCCGTCGTCATGTCTTTCATAATGATAAGCAAAATTCCCAAAAGAGTGCAGTTCCCCTTTCAACTAATAATCATCACTTTTACTTAAGCAAATAAACTGCATTTGTCGGTATCTTAAGTATAATTATCAAAAACATTATTAATAGAATGTAACTTTGAGGAAGTGTAGATGGAACCACCAGAAAGTAAGCCACTATTATGAAATTAACAAGGACATTAATCAGGGTTAGAGAGAGGATAATATACAGTGACAACAAGTTGGTGTGTCAGCATTGTCACAGTCAGTTCTCGTAAGAGGAGGGAGATTTGATCCATTAATTGGTGGTATCGATACAAAGAGTAATATCAATATACTGTATGACCTCAACAAAACCCGTGCAGATGAGTAATCAATCAATCAATCAATGTTTACTTATATAGCCCTAAATCACTAGTGTCCCAAAGGGCTGCACAAACCACAACACGAACCACTACGACATCCTCGGTAGGCCCACATAAGGGCAAGGAAAACTCACACCCAGTGGGACGTCGGTGACAATGATGACCCAGTGGGACGTCGGTGACAATGATGACTATGAGAACCTTGGAGAGGAGGAAAGCAATGGACGTCGAGCGCGTCTAACATGATACTGTGAAAGTTCAATCCATCATGGATCCAACACAGTCGCGAGAGTCCAGTTCAAAGCGGATCCAACACAGCAGCGAGAGTCCCGTTCACAGCGGAGCCGGCAGGAAACCATCCCAAGCGGAGGCGGATCAGCAGCGCAGAGATGTCCCCAGCCGATACACAGGCAAGCAGTGCATGGCCACCGGATCGGACCGAATCAGGAGGCATGCATTGCCCTGCAGGACTGCTTTGAGTCTACAGACTGGGAAGTACTCTGTAAGCCCCACGGGACAGATATCGACAGCATCACAGACTGCATCACAGATTACATCAATTTCTGTGAGGACTCCATCATCCCTACAAAAACTGTCCATTGCTACCCAAATAACAAGCCCTGGATCACCAGCCAGCTAAAGATGCTGATGAATAAAAAGAAGCTAGCCTTCAGATGCGGTGACCGGGACGAGTTGAGGAGGATACAGTGGCAGCTTAAAGTCCAGCTGCAAGAAGGGAAAGATGCCTACAGGAGGAAGCGGGAGGCTAAACTCCAGCAAAACAACATTCATGATGTGTGGAAAGGCATGAACGCCATCACAGGCTTTAACAACACAGCCAAACTGCTGGATGGGGGTGCAGACAGAGCCAATGAGCTGAATTTGTTCTTCAACAGATTTAGCAATGCACCCATTACTGGCCCACCCCCCACTACTCCTGTCTTCACACCTCCCCTGAACATCTCTACACAAACTCCTTCTCTGATACCTGCCACTGCTGTTCCCCCCTCCCCCAATGAGAAAGCCAGCCCGGTGTGCCTGACACCAGGACACGTGAGACGACAGCTGGAGAGAGTCAATCCAGCCAAGTCAGCAGGCCCTGACCGAGTCAAGCCCTGGGTACTGAAGACTTGTGCTGCTCAGCTGACTGTGATCCTCCATTTCATCTTAAACCTGAGTCCGAAGCTAGAACGGATACCAGTGCCATGGAAAACATCCTGCATAGTGCCGATGCCCAAGAAGCCCATCCCATCGGGCTTGAACGACTTCAGACCTGTTGCCCTGACGTCCCAGGTCATGAAGGTCCTCGAAAGACTTCTACTGGAACGGCTGAGACCCCTGGTGGCTCCTTCCCTGGATCCTCTACAGTTTGCATATCAGCCCCATGTAGGAGTGGATGATGCTGTTATCTACCTGCTGCATCGTGCTCACTCTCACCTGGATGGTGGGAAGGGCACTGTGAGGATCATGTTCTTTGATTTTTACAGTGCCTTTAACACCATTCAGCCAATTCTGATGAGTGACAAGTTGCTCAGGATGGGTGTCAGTTCATCCATTGTCTCCTGGATCACTGATTACTTGTCTGACAGGCCCCAGTTTGTGCGACTGGGGAGCTCCCGGTCAGATACTGTGGTCAGTGGTGTAGGTGCTCCTGTCCTGTCCTGTCTCCTTTCCTGTTCACCCTGTACACCTCAGACTTCCAGTACAGTTCCAGGTTCTGCCACCTGGAGAAATATTCTGACGACTCTGCTGTGGTCGGGTGTGTCAGAGAGGGACAGGAATTGGAGTATAGGACACTGATTGCTGACTTTGTGGAGTGGTCTCAGGCAAACCATCTGGTCCTTAACGTGGACAAGACCAAGGAGCTGGTCATCGACTTCAGTAAGAGTATGACCCCGGTGGAGCCCATCAAGATCCAGGGCCGGGAGGTGGCAGTGGTGGGGGAATATAAGTACCTGGGAGTTCATTTGAACAGCAGACTGGACTGGAAAGACAACTGCAATGCTATTTACAAGAAGGGAATGAGCAGACTCTTTTTCCTGAGGAAGCTTAAGTCCTTTAATGTGTGCAGCAAGCTGTTGGAGATCTTCTATCAGTCTGTTGTGGCCAGTGCCCTTCACTTCGCTGTGGTTTGTTGGGGGAGCAGCACCAGCAAAAGGGACTCAAACCGGATTGATGAACTGATCCGGAAAGCCGGCCAAACTATTGGCTCGCAGTTGGCGGGGTTTGTATCAGTGAGGGACAAGAGGACACTGGACAAACTGCTGGCCATCATGGACAATCCTTCCCACCCACTCCACAAGACAATTGAGGGACAGCAGAGCTCTTACTCCAACAGGCTCCTTCAGCTTCCTTCCCGCACTGTGCGATTCAAGAACTCCTTCATTCCACACTCCATCCAGCTGTATAATCACTCCCCATACAGCAAAAGATAATATCCGCCTATTACCTGACACCTTCTATGTCAGCTACTTCTCTTTGTTGTTAATGTCTATATTCTATTTTCTGCTGGATTTATCCTCTTTTTATGCTGGGGCTGCCAAATATACTGTGATAGCATTTGGTATATATTGTATATATGTTATAGACATATTATATCTGTATGGATTATATACTGTTCACATGATAAGTATATATTGTATATATTCGCAGATATGTTATATTTTACATTGCTATACCTAGTCTATTTATATCTGCATTGTCCTTTCCATCCTTACACTTTCCATCATTGTAACTAAGCTACTGTGTTGAACAATTTCCCTTGTGGATCATTAAAGTGTGTCTAAGTCTAAGTCTAAGTCTAAGATCGATACAAGAATGATTAGATTAATATTCCTATTAAGTCAAAATGGCGACATGTCCAGGGTGTACTCTGCCTTCCACTTGAGTGCAGGTGGGATAGGCCCCATTCCCCAGTGATCCTGAGAGGGAAAAGCAGTAGGAAATAGATGGATGGATTTTTTTATGTTGTTTTTGTTAATGTTTACAAATTCACTCAATTTCTTGAACACTAGAGGGCTCTGAGGACTTTAAGTAAGTTGCAGACAGCAGTTTTTGATTTTGGTCAATCTTTGTGTACTTTTGACTTTGTTTTAATTTTTCATTAATTCATTTTCATCTTTCTGTATTTAACCAGGTAAAAACTCATTGAGGGCCAAGAGTTGCGGCAAAAGATGTTTCATAAATACATAGAACGACAAAAAAAAACTGTAGCAGTCACACACTAGAGTTAAAAGTACAAATTAGTTACAACACAAACATACAAAATAAGCAATAGGAGAAATAAAATGCATCAATCCATTCACGTTCAACTGCTTCTCCCTATTGGGGTGTGGGGGTGCTGGAGCCTATCCCAACTGCACTCGGGCAGAAAGTGCGGTACACCCTGGACAAGAAGCCACCTCATTACAGGGCCAACACATACAGCATTCACACTCACTTTCAATAAAAACTATTTCAAGACAAGTACAGTGCCCAATAAAAACACGTTCTCAATCTTTTAAAATGACCGGAAATTCCCCCAAAGTGTTAAGGTAACCTGAAATCCGGTATTAGTGTAGTACCGCGGTACTAATGAATCATATTCGGTACTTTACCGCTTCTGAAAAGTACCGGTCCGCTAGAACGAGGAATAGCTAAACATGCTTCACCACACATCGTATTGATTGATTGATTGAAACTTTTATTAGTAGATTGCATGGTTCAGTACATATTCCGTACAATTGACCACTAAATGGTAACACTCGAATAAGTTTTTCAACTTGTTTAAGTCGGGGTCCACTTAAATCAATTAATGGTAGTTCACCAGTGTCAAAATGTAAACTAACACCATTGGTGGATCTACACCTAACATCCACTCTGATGATACCAAGTACAGGGGCGTGTCTTGTAGATACTACTATGGTTACGTCGATATTTTTTGGCATCACAACATCTTCTTTGTTTTTTATTTTTATTATGTTTAAACTCAGAGAATGTATCCCTGGACACAAGAGGAATTTGAATATAACAAATGTATCATCTATATAATGTATATATATATATAATTTATATATATATATATATATATATATATATATATATATATATATATATATATATATATATATATATATATATATCCACACACAAAACTTTATGTTTTTTTTGCAAATAATAATTAACTTAGGATTTTATGGCTGCACACGTGCCAAAGTAGTTGGGAAAGGGCAAGTTCACCACTGAGTTACATCACCTTTTCTTTTAACAACACTCAATAAACATTTGGGAACTGAGGACACATTTTTGAAGCTTTTCAGGTGGAATTCTTTCCCATTCTTGTTTTATGTACAGCTTAAGTTGTTCAACAGTCCCGGGTCTCCGTTGTGGTATTTTAGGCTTCATAATGCGCCACACATTTTCAATGGGAGACAGGTCTGGACTACAGGCAAGCCAGTCTAGTACCCGCACTCTTTTACTATGAAGCCACGCTGTTGTAACAAGTGACTTGGCATTGTCTTGCTGAAATAAGCAAGGGCGTCCATGATAACGTTGCTTGGATGGAAATATATGTTGTTCCAAAACCTGTATGTACCTTTCAGCATTAATGGTGCCTTCACAGATGTGTAAGATACCCATGCCTTGGGCAATAATACACTCCCATACCATCACAGATGCTGGCTTTTCAACTTTGCACCTAGAACAGTCCTGATGTTTCTTTTCCTCTTTGGTCCGGAGGACATGACGTTCACCGTTTCCAAAAACAATTTGAAATGTGGACTCGTCAGACCACAGAACACTTTTCCACTTTGCATCAGTCCATCTCAGCTGAGTTCGGGCCCAGCGAAGGCGGCGGCCTTTCTGGGTGTCGTTGATAAATGGCTTTGGCTTTGCGTAGTAGTTTTAACTTGCACTTACAGATGTAGCGACAAACTGAAATTACTGACAGTGGTTTTCTGAAGCGTTTCTGAGCCAATGTGGTGATATCCTTTACACACTGATGTCGCTTTTTGATGCAGTACCGCCTGACAGAACGAAGGTCTGTTATATCATTGCATACGTGCAGTGATTTCTCCAGATTCTCTGAACCTTTTGATGGTATTAAGGACCATAGATGGTGAAATTCCTAAATTCCTTGCAATAGCCCGTTAAGAAATGTTGTTCTTAAACTGTTTGACTATTTGCTCACGCATTTGTTCACAAAGTGGAGACCGTTTCCCAATCCTTGTTTCTGAATGACTGAGCATTTCACTGAAGCTGCTTTTAAAGACAATTATGGCACCCAACTGTTCCCAATTAGCCCGCACACCTGTGGGATGTTCCAAATAAGTCTTTGATGAGAATTCCTCAATTTTATCAGTAGTTATCCCCACCTTTCCCAACTTCTTTGTCTTGTGTCGCTGGCATCAAATTCTAAAGTTAATGATTATTTGCAAAAAAAAAATGTTTATCAGTTTGAACATCAAATATGTTGTCTTTGTAGCATATTCAACTGAATATGGGTTGAAAATTATTTGCAAATTATTGTATTCCGTTTATATTTACATCTAACACAATTTCCCAACTCATATGGAAACGGGGTTTGTATATATTTATGCACACACATATATATATATATAAATTTATATATATATATGTATATATATATATATATATATATATATATATATATATATATATATATATATATATATATATATATATATATATATATATAATCTATCAAGAAAATCTGCAGACTAACACAGACAGTTTGCTGTTGCATACAAAGTGCAAAGTGGTGGACAAGGTTCTGAAGGTCCTCAAACACTTGTATGTAATAAAAGAGAATAAGAAAGCAGTTTAAGTATTCTGTTGATATTGTTAATATATCAATAACACTCACTATAAGTACATTTTAAACAATCGAAGTAAGTTATTGCTATTGGAATCAGCTGATCTCACTCATGGATGATTGGTATCAGAAGGGGCAGTTTAAAACCCTGATCGGAAAAAAAAGCAAATATTTGAGGAACAAATCTCAAAGGACATGGGCAAGTGTGAGTAATGTTATTTGTATAAAGTGTACATTTTCTGTATTATATTTCATACCGACAACATATTTTACTCCTGAGATTGCATACTACAGCATTAAATCGGTTTTGCCAGTCACTCTGAACAGGGGTCATCTGTCAGTGACTCTCTTTCAAAAGTGCCACCAGGTTGTTGTCAGGCAATCGCCATTAGTTACCCTTAAAAGAGTCAGGTCTCCCTTTAACCAAAGCATCTCATCACATCAGCCTCAACAGATCTTCTCTACTATATGCTTTCTGTCTTCCCCCCTTGAACCTGCGGGAGAAGGAAATGTAATCCCACCACCAATCATCCACATATCCAAAGCTACACTCCATCATCTACCTTCTTTCTTAGAAAAAAAGCCCTCCGACAACAAGTGACTTTCAATTTCCTGTCCCGCACTGTCCTTTTGCCGGCAGCGACGGGCTATGAGGAGCTTGGCAGAGGGCACAGCTTCTCCAAAAGAGGCCTAATAATAAACATGGCAGCCCCTGCAGAGCTGAGTGACATATATACCCCTGTCTCCCCGCCGCTGAATATGGAGGCCTTAATATTCAAGAGATGTAGGTGGAACAGCTTGTGCACCGCATGCAGTCAGTTTGCAACACACGTGCACACTTTCTAGTGGGAGGTTTTAAACAAATATATCAGCATAACCAAGGTGGTTTGGTTAGGCATTGATATATTTAACATGATTTCATTTCTGGTGCAATTTTGACAATTTTCTTTTCTCGTTGCAATGTTATATATTGTAAATCATAATCCACTAAAATTCTCGTCCATTGCGACATCGCACTTTAAAGTTTGCCATATATTTTTTCAAGGCATATTCTACATATTTTATATTTATCATTACTATGTTAGTAATGGCCACTCGATGAGACCAAACCAATCAGAACGTGCTGTTCAGTATCGAGGCCACTGATTAGTATTGGATTAAACGAGTGGAAAGGTAATTATGTGGTGGTTATTTAAGGTCTAGAAGGCTCTCATGTTGTTAACATAATATACAGAAGGTTATAAAGAGGTGTTGCATGCTCTAGCTATGCAATTATTACATTTGTCATTAATTAATTGCCACTTCACAGAAATGTACTTACTACAGTCAGGCCCAAAACCAATTAATAGCAATAAACAATGGTTTAGTGCACTTCTCTTTTTGTTCACGTCACCCTTGGCACTTGATGTATTTCATAATGCCGCATCTTTTATAAAAGATCATAAATAAATGTTACCTGTATAAATTGGCCATAAAATGCATACACATGTCATGACATAAAAAAGCTAAATAAAAACAATAATGATAAAAATACAAATAACTACATAGGCCTATTACAAAACGTTAGGATAATACAGACCCCGTTTCCATATGAGTTGGGAAATTGTGTTAGATGTAAATATAAATGGAATACAATGATTTGCAAGTCCTGTTCAACCCATATTCAATTGGATATGCTACAAAGACAAGATATTTGATGTTCAAACTCATAAACGTTATTTTTTTGCAAATAAAAATTAACTTAGAATTTCATGGCTGCAACACGTGCCAAAGTAGTTGGGAAAGGGCATGTTCACCAATGTGTTACATCACCTTTTCTTTTAACAACACTGAATAAACGTTTGGGAATTGAGGAAACAAATTGTTGAAAGTGGAATTCTTTCCCATTCTTGTTTTATGTAGAGCTTCAGTCGTTACACAGTCCGGGGTCTCCGCAGTCGTATTTTACGCTTCATAATGCGGCACGCATTTTCGATGGGAGACAGGTCTGGACTGGAGGCGGGCCAGGAAAGTACTCGCACCTTTTTTTTACGAAGCCACGCTGTTGTAAAACGTGCTGGATGTGGCTTGGCATTGTCTTGCTGAAATAAGCAGGGGCGTCCATGAAAAATATGGCGCTTGGATGGCAGCATATGTTGTTTCAAAACCTGTGTGTACCTTTCAGCATTAATGGTGCCTTCACATATGTGTAAGTTACCCATGCCTTGGGCACTAATGAACCCCCATACCATCACAGATGCTGGCTTTTGAACTTTGCATTGATAACAGTCTGGATGGTTCGCTTCCCCTTTGATCCGGATGACACAATGTTGAATATTTCCAAAAACAATTTGAAATGTGGACTCCTCAGACCACAGAACACTTTTCCACTTAGCATCAGTCCATGATGATAGGGCCCAAAGAAGCCGGCAGCGTTTCTGGATGTTGTCGGTAAATGGCTTTCGCTTTGCATAGTAGAGCTTTAAATTGCACTTCCAGATGTAGCGACAAACTATTTAGTGACAGTGGTTTTCTGAAGTGTTCCTGAGCCCATGTGGTGATATCCTTTAGAGATTGATGCCGGTTTTTGATACAGTGTCGTCTGAGGGATCGAAGGGATCAATGTTGGTTTCCGGCCATGCCGCTTACAAGGAGTGATTTCTCCAGATCCTCTGAACCTTTTAATGATATTATGGACCGTAGATGTTGAAATCCCTAAATTTCTTGCAATTGCACTTTGAGAAACGTTGTTTCGTTGAGAAACAAACGAGTGTACCTCACCCCATCCTTTCTTGTGAAAGACTGAGCATTTTTTGCGAAGCTGTTTTTATACCCAATAGTGGCACCCACCTCTTCCCAATTAGCCTGCAGACCTGTAGGATCTTCCAAATATGTGTTTGATGAGCTTTTCTCAACTTTAGCAGTATTTATTGGCACCTTTCCCAACTTCTTTGTCACGTGTTGCTGGCATCAAATTCTAAAGTTAATAATTATTTGCAAAAAAAAAAAAGTGTATCAGTTTGAACATCAAATATGTTGTCTTTGTAGCATGTTCAACTGAATATCGGTTGAAAATGATTTGTAAATCATTGCATTCCGTTTATATTTACATCTAACACAATTTCCCAACTCATATGGAAACAGGGTTTGTACACCAGACAGCAACTAGACTAATTAAATTCTTACTGCATACTCCTTGCAAATGGAGAGGAGGGAAATCAAGCATTTTGTGAGTGTGTCAAGCTTAAATAAATTGGATTCATCACAAGGGCATAACCTTAACCACTCAAACACAATGTAATGTCCTCTCCTTGGGTATGTGTTTACTTGTTCTTGGCTCCCTTTTCATCACAACACTTTCCCTCTTCTTTATACTATCTCCATTTCCCTATGTGACTCTTTTATCATTTACTTTGGCTTGGACATCACTTTCCGTTGCCAAAGGTGAATCAAATATAGAGGAACCATTGTGTTTTTCTCTTCCCCTGAAGCAGGGATGCTTGGTTTAGCTGGTTGGCAGCTGTGCAGCTTAACGGACGACATACAATTTATTAGAGTCAATTGGGGCATCTGCAAGCCCTTTTTGTGTCCCAAGAGAGGAATAGTGGAGTTAGAGGCCATTCAGAGAGAAGGGAGACAGGCGAGGACAAGGCAGATTATTAGTGAGGGATTATAAATGCTCTTAAATCCCGATGGAAGATGCATGAGAAGTTGACAAACGATCTGTACTAGAATGACTCAACTGGTATGCAATCAACGGAATGAAGTGAGGTGTGGATTTTTGGGCATATGTGTGTTACTAAAGCTTTAGTAACACAGTATGCACAGTATGCTCTGTACTGTGGCCTCTAGGAGTAACACCTGCTGTACATTCGGTCAATTGATGTCCGGGGCATGTCAATTAACTGCAACCGGTGGGGACTCTAAAGATCTTGGGAAAGGGGAGTTACCCCTTAATCACCCATCGCTCCCAGGTTCGCTCTGACCCGGAGAGATAGTGCCTGTCAAGGTAGTTATGGGTAAATGGTGAAATGCATTTTGGCAGCAGGGATGCACCTCAAGATCCCTTTTATGGACAACAATGGACCTTAATGTTGGTGCTGTGTCCCGACATACCTCCAGTCATCTTGATTTTGTCTTGCCACTGCTCCCAGATAGGGAGGGACAAGAGAGTGAGGCTGACACGTGCGCAACTCTACCTCACTTCTACCCCTTCTCCAATCCTCAGCAGTGACGGACAAACACTTTTTACTAACAGATCCAGCATTTTAAAGAGGCGGGATGAACATTTTGAGGGATAGATTGATTGGCGACACTAAATTGGTCCTAGTGTGAGTGTGAGTGTGAATGTTGTCTGTCTATCTGTGTTGGCCCTGCGACGAGGTGGCGACTTGTCCAGGGTGTACCCAGCTTTCTATGCTCCACCCCGGGTCCCCAGAGTCCGTACCCATTGGTGGATCGCTCGCCTGTGCATCGTTTGGGGTTCATCTCTGCGCTGCTGACCCGTCTCCTGCTGTCTCCACTCCGGACTGGACTCTCGCTATTATATTAGATCCACTATCGACTGAACTTTCACAATATTATGCTACACCCACTCGATGTCCGATGCATCCGGTCTCCCCTTGAGGGCGGGGGTCACCAACATTTGCGGTCTTCTCCAAGGTTTGTCATTGTCATTTACATTGACATCCCACTGGGTTGTGAGTTTTTCTGTGCCCTTATGTGGGATCTGAACCGAGGATGTCGTTGTGGCTTGTGCAGCCGTTTGAGACACTTGTGGTTTAGGGCTATATAAATAAACATTGATTGAAATAAACATTGAGAACGTCAAGCGGTAGAAAATGGATGTATGGATGAATTGATTAAGAATCGGATTGAGTAAGAATCGCGATTCGGGTGTGAATCAATGTTTTCATGCACCCCTAATGTTCACTTTTTGGTTACCCAGCTGAAATACTGAACCCTGCTGTGTTGCAAATGTTAAGGACCCTCAGAGAAAATGAGAAGAAACAGTGGAAGGACCATTCACCACAAGTCATTAATGCATATAACTGCACGAAACATGAGGCTACTGGCTTACCCCCCCTATGGTTGTATGGCAGACACCCCCATCTCCTTGTTGACCTTCTCTTTGCACTCATAAATGATGAAAAAGTCGATAGTCAATGATGATATGTTGAGGAATGGGCTAGAAACATGAGTGAGGCATACCCGATTGCTATCTTAAACAGTCAACAATGAAGTGCGAAGGGAGAGGAAGATTATGATTAGAGATGCAGCAGAGTGACTCTTCACATTTTACAAACCCCTTTCAATATGAGATGGGAAATTGTGTTAGATGTCAATATAAACGGAATACAAATATTTGCAAATTATTTTCAACCCATATTCAGTTGGATATGCTACAAAGACAACATATTTGATGTTCAAACTGATAAACGTTTTTTTTTTTGCAAATAATCTCTGACTTCAGAATTTGATGCCAGCAATACGTGAAAAAGACGTTGGGAAAGGTGGCAATAAATACTGATAAAGTTGAGGAATGCTCATCAAACACTTATTTGGAACATCCCACAGGTGTGCAGGCTAATTGGGAACAGGTGGATGCCATGATTGGGTATAAAAGCAGCTTCCATGAAATGGTAAGTCATTCACAAACAAGGATGGGGCGAGGGTCACCACTTTGTAAGCAAATTGTCGAACAGTTTTAGAACAACATTTCTCAACAAGCTATTGCAAGGAATTTAGGGATTTTACCATCTGCGGTCCGTAAAATCATCAAAAGGTTCAGAGAATCTGGAGAAATCACTGCACGTAAGCGATGATATTACGGACCTTTGATCCCTCAGGCGATACCGCATCAAAAACCGACATCGGTGTGTAAAGAATATCACCACATGGGCTCAAGAACACTTCATAAAACCACTGTCAGTAACTACAGTTGGTTGCTACATCTGTAAGTGCAAGTTAAAACTTTACTATGCAAAGCGAAAGCCGTTGATCAACAACACAGAGGAACGCCGCCGGCTTCTCTGGGCCCGAGATCATCTAAAATGGACTGATGCAAAGTGGAAAAGTGTTCTGTGGTCTGACGAGTCCACATTTCAAATTATATTTGGAAACTGTGGACCTGGTGTCCTCCGGAACAAAGAGGAAATTAACCATCCGGATTGTTATAGGCGCAAAGTTCAAAAGCCAGCATCTGAGATGGTATGGGGGTGCATTAGTGCCCAAGGCATGGGTAACTTACACATCTGTGAAGGTATCATTAATGCTGAATGGTCCATACTGGTTTTGGAGTAACATATGTTGTCATCCAAGCAAAGTTATCATGGACGCCCCTGCTTATTTCAGCCAAACAATGCCAAGCCATGTGTTACAACAGCGTGGCTTCGTAGTAAAAGAGTGTGGGTACCTTCCTGGCCCGCCTGCAGTCCAGACCTGTCTCCCGTTGAAAATGTGTTGCGGATTATGAAGCGTAAAATACGACAACAAGACCCTGGACTGTTGAACAACTTAAGCTGTACATCAAGCAAGAATGGTAAAGAATTCCACTTTCAAAGCTTCAACAATTAGTTTCCTCAGTTCTCAAACATTTATTGAGTGTTGTTAAAAGAAAAGGTGATGTAACACACTGGTGAATATGCCCTTTCCCAACTACTTTGGCACGTGTTGCAGCCATGAAATTCTAAGTTAATTATTATTTATTTAAAAAAAAAATTGTTTATGAGTTTGAACATCAAATATCTTGTATTTGTAGTGCATTCAACTGAATATGGGTTGAAAATGATTTGCAAATCCATTGTATTCCGTTCATATTTACATCTAACACAATTTCCCAACTCATATGGAAACGGGATTTGTAAAACACTCACAGTATTACACATCTGTTGGAAACAAATCTTTTGATATTTAAATGTTGTCAATTTTGAGTTGATAAAAAAATAATTGTCCCAATGGGGAAGTGGGCATTACGTTTATAGTTTGTACAAGATAGGTTTATGGGTATGTTATGTGTCAGGAGCCACTTGTGTTTGTTGGGGGAGTATGTGATGCCTTCACAAAGCAAAGAAAACAATCTGAAAATAATCTATATATTCTTAAGTTTTTATGCCATGATTTTACCAGTCCAGCCCACTTGAGAATAGATTTTCCTCCATGCGGCATTTGAGCTAAAATGAGTTCGACACCCTTTCTGTAAGGCTCTCTCATTTACCTTCATGGTTTTTCCTCATGAAAGTTGCCTGTTCTTCCGTGTGTCCATACAGATTAACAAAATGGTCAGCATTCCTATTCTAAAGCGAAGGGTGGTTAGTTTGGAGATAGCGTTTAAGCTTACTTAGGACCATAGCTTTTTACCAAACACCAAGAACAACAGAGTCGGTTTGATTGCATTCCTGGTGAATGTAAATCTAAATGAAAGTATTGCCCATTGACTTTCCTTGAACCAACCGTCTTTGCTTTGACCTCCCCTCAAACGTGGGCTTTCATCTGGGTCCAAATTTTGTCGAGTGTCGAGTTCGGCGTTAGCGTCTTTCCTTATAAAAACCTTCTCCATCACTGCCACTGTATAGTCTCGCTAGCCACAATGCCACAGTCACCGCCACCTGACGCATGAATCACTAATTGTCTTCTGTCAAATTAGGTCTACAAAGCATATGCTGCCACCTTTTGATATGAAAGAGGTTACTCTGCCGATCACGAAACAGCACGGCCACTCGATAACGGCACATTAAAGCAAATGTTAATTGATTAGTTTTCAAATGATATTTTTACACCAATTAGGTCAAATTGGATAATTTTCAACGGCACACTAGCGGCCCAGTGGTTGAAAAACACTGCTTGAGATAATACTGTTACCTAGGGTTCCAATGGTTAATTGATTAAATTGATTCATCCGATCAGGAAAAAAGATGTGATTTTTATTCTATTGCTGTGATAAATCCTTTAATGAGAGTATGTAATAATTCATCAAATCAAAATCGCATGAAAAACCACTAATTTAAAAAAAATGTACATGGTTCTAACCCTGCAATAAAGCGCACATGAGAGCAGATGATCGTGATCTGTGTGACAATGAACAGCAGGGTTTTGTTTTTTGTTTTTTCAATCAATGCATGTTGAATGTGCAATTTCAATGTTGACGATGTGCATCCATTAGGGGGAAAATGAAGGTTATGGTAAGCCGAACAATTATTCTCCATTTGAACTATTTCCTTTGAAATTATGCACTGAGGCCGTAACGTGTGTTCTTTCCGATAACAAACTAAACGGAAGAGAATCAATAGCAGCAGCCCGACTGTCAACATAAATAAATTAGACTATATAAAATGTTCTTATGACCTTCTGACAATAAAACTGCCTTTGTTAAAAGTTAAAGTTAATGTACACTGATAGTCACACACACACTCTAGATGTGGTGAAATTACTCTCTGCGTTCGGCCCATCCCCTTTTTCCACCTCCTGGGAGGTGAGGGGAGCAGTGAGCAGCAGCGGTCGCCGCGCTCAGAAATAATTTTGGTGATTTAACCCCCAATTCCAACCCTTGATGCTGAGTGCCAAGCGGGAAGGTAATGGGTCCCATTTTTATAGTATTTGGTATGACTCAGCTGGGGTTTGAATTCACGACCTTCCGATCTCAGGGCGGGCACTCTAACCACAAGGCCACTGAGCAGGTTGTGTCAGAATATTGAGATATTTTTCAAAGTTCATTTAAATTATGTAAGGTAGTAATTCACTGCAATTATTCAAAATTGAAAAGTGATTAAATTGAAGTCCGTGTACCTCCCATTCATTCCATTTTGAATTCTCCAATACAAATCCAAAAAACTAATTTTGGGCCATTTTGTTTATTTTTATTTCTGAATCAAAAGTTGGACAACTATTTAATGATACTATTTTTAAAACGACAAAAGGACTCCTGCTGAACAAAGGTGTTAGTGTTATGCTAAAAACATGCTAAACTTCAATTTGTCATCACATAGATGTGGCCTTGTGGTTAGAGTGTCCGCCCTGAGATCGGTAGGTCGTGAGTTCAAACCCCAGCCAAGTCATACCAAAGACTATACAAATGGGACCCATTACCTCCCTGCTTGGCACTCACCATCAAGGGTTGGAATTGGGGGTTAAATCACCAAAATGATTCACGGGCGCGGCCACCACTGCTGCTCAGTGCTCTCCTAACCTCCCAGGGGGTAGAACAAGAGGATGGGTCAAATGCAGTGGTGTGTGTGTGCGTGTGTGTGTGTGTGTGTGTGTGTGTGTGTGTGTGTGTGTGTGTGTGTGTGTGTGTGTGTGTGTGTGTGTGTGTGACAATACTTTAAAAACAACAAACAAGATAAACACGCATTTTTGCATTTTAAATGAACATGAATTGGATTTTTGTGTTTGTCTGGAAAAATACAAATCCTTAAAAGGAAAAAAGCACAGAATCCAATTTTTGGGGCAATATTTGAATGAAAAGCAATTATTTTTGGTTTGTTTTCGCCATATATCGTAAAAATCAACAGTCCCTAACTTAGTTTTTTGATTTGCGTTTCAGAATTGGAAAGAGAATGAACGGAAGGTACGCGGACCAATTGACTTTGTCGTTTGACAGCACTTGATTTTTTATGTATATAATTATTAGACATCGCAACAGAATGGTTCCGATTTTTTTTAGTCACACGTTTGCTCGACCAGTCCTTCCTAGGCATGATTCACGGAGCATCATCACTTGCACCCACAGGCTCATGGTTGTGTTTTAATGGAAAACTGTATTTTGATATCCACATGCATTCCAAGTTTGCAATTGAATCACTGATCTGTATTAAATATCTAATCAAATGTTCCTTCTCTTTCACATAGTAAATTCTTCGCACTAGTGAGCATGAGGACAAAAAACAAATAGAGCAGTGGGCCGGCGGACTCAAACAGACGGCCGGCCGATTAACCCGCTTTGATTTGTAACTCTCGTCTAATCTGCCTCGCAGCCCAAAGCCCGACCTTCGTGTCACCATGGAAGGCGAGAGGAACACGTGGAGACAACCGCCAGTGGACACGGCAAAGAAGAGGACAACTGCAATGTGGTATCCATGCCAAAAGCTGCAGGCCGTTGTTGAACGGCTTAAACGTGCATCATTCACTGTCACGGCGGGGAAGTGACTCAGATACCTCACTGGTGTGTTTGTTTAACCTGGCGGGACTTCTTCATGTGTTTCTTCAAATAGTGACCTACACTCTTAATAATGTCCCTATTAATCCCTTGGTTATCAAATACTTCATGTTAATCGCCAGGATGTTGTAGTTAACCAAAACAGCAGCACCTATTGAACCAAGGAAAAAGTATGACAGGTTGCCACTAAAAACTTTCTTTGTGTATTTCTTCCTCTAAATACAGAAGCCTTACTATTGAAAGAGTCATGCAGTTGAATAAAAACAAGACAAGTTGTTAAAATATTTCACATTAAACACTTTCAGTTGTGCCTAAGCTGCATTCAAGTTTGCTTTACCACCAGTCATCACAATGGATTAGTGAAAGTCTTTAAAGGGGAACATTATCACCAGACCTATGTAAGCGTCAATATATACCTTGATGTTGCAGAAAAAAGACCATATATTTTTTCTACCGATTTCCGAACTCTAAATGGGTAAATTTTGGCGAATTAAACGCCTTTCAATTTATCACTCTCAGAGCGATGATGTCAGAACGTGATGTCACCTTGGTAATAAAGCCACCATCTTCTCAAACACATTACAAACACCGGCTCTCAGCTCTGTTATTTTCCGTTTTTTTGACTATTTTCTGGAACTTTGGAGACATCATGCCTCGTCGGTGTGTTGTCAGAGGGTGTAACAACACTAACAGGGAGGGATTCAAGTTGCACCACTGGCCCAAAGATGCAAAAGGGGCAAGAAATTGGACAAAATGTGTTCAAAATACGAGGGTGTGGGTAAAGCCGACGAAATGGTTAGTCGTTTGTTCCGCACACTTTTCCGACGAAAGCTTTGCTACTACAGAGATGGCAAGATTGTGTGGATATCCTGCGACACTCAAAGCAGATGCATTTCCAACAATAAAGTCAAAGAAATCTTCCGCCAGACCTCCGTTGAATGTGCCGGAGTGTCTGCACATTTTATCGGCGATGAAGGAATCAATAAAGTACTATCTATCTATCTATCTATCTATCTATCTATCTATCTATGCTAAGGCACACATGACACAGAGATGTATGGATAACCTTCTCAACTGTCTGTGCGACGTCAAGGCTTGGTTAGCCCAGACTTTTTTAATAATGAATGAGGGAAAAACGGAAATTTTAGTTTTTGGTCCGGCCCTCACTGACTTGGGACCACTGCAAAATTATGTGCGTCCCAAAGTCACCAGCCTTGGCGTCACTATAGACAGCGATTTTAAACTAGACAAACAAGTCAATGGCGTTTTAAAATCGTGTTTTTATCACCTTTGTCTTTTAGTAAAGGTTAAACCATTTTTATCTTTTAACCTTTTTGAACAAGTCGTGCATGCTTTTATTTCAAGTTGCCTGGACTACTGCAATGCACTTTATGCTGGCATTAGCCAAAAAGCTCTCTCCCGGTTGCAGTTAGTCCAGAACGCGGCAGCACGACTTTTAACAGGGGCCAGGAAACGCCAGCATATAACCCCAATTCTTCAGAGTTTGCACTGGCTCACTGTTCATTTTAGAATTGATTTTAAAACATTGCTGTTTGTTTTTAAATCTTTACATGGACTGGCACCTCAATATATCTCGGACCTCATCCAAATTTACATTCCTGCGCGCGCTCTGAGGTCCGAGAGCCAGTTCCAGCTCGTGGTGCCCAAGACAAGACTTAAAACCAGGGGAGACAGGGCCTTCTCTGTGGTCGGCCCTAAGCTCTGGAACACTCTGCCCCTCCATGTTCAAACTGCTTCCACAGTGGAGTGTTTTAAGTCTCGTCTTTATTCTTTGGCTTTTAACACTACGTGAGTTGTGTGGTCCTCTGTCCTCTGTTGTCCTCTGTGTTTTTTATACACTTTGATTTCTATTTTACAGCTTTAATTGATTTTACCCTCTAAAATAGTTTTCAATCATATTTGTTTTTATATTGTTTTTGTTTTGTTTTGTTTTGTTTTTTATATTGGTTTTATATTTATTTATTTGTTGTTTTTATTCAGTCATTGGTGGAGCATAATATTGTTTTTTTAATATTGTTTTTAACATGGCTGTGCAGCACTTTCGAAACATTATTGTTGTTTAAATGTGCTATATAAATAAAGTAGATTGGATTGATTGGATAACCTACAGATGCATTTCCAACGATAAAGTCAACAAAATCACAAAGGTGAGTTTTGTTGATGTTATTGACTTATGTGCTAATCAGACATATTTGGTCGCGGCATTACTGCCAGCTAATCGATGTTAACATACTATTTAGGCTAGCTGTTTTAACATTTGAAACTATATTTTCATCCAGTGTTTCCCTCCACCCACATTTAATGCCAAACAAACACTTACCAATTGACGGATTTAAGATGATCCAGTGTCACAAGATGCGAAACTTCCGATCGTCGGTCTGCACATTTTACCGGTGATGCTAAGGCAGACATGGCTGAATAGTTTCAATAGTTATTCGCTCAATAGCTTCAGTTTCTTCTTCAATTTCATTTTCGCTATCTGCCTCCATACTCCAAGCATCCGTTTCAATACATGCGTAATCTGTTGAATCGCTTAAACCACTGAAATCCGAGTCTAAATTCGAGCTAATGTCGCTATATCTTGCTGTGCTATCCGTATTGGCATCACTAGATGACGTCACAGGAAAATGGACGGTGGCTTCACAGATAGCGAAAATTTAGGCGCTCTAAAGTTTTTTATTAGGGATACACAGGGATGGGTAAAATTTGGAAAAAAAACTTCGAAAAATAAAATAAGCCACTGGGAACTGATTTTTATTGGTTTTAACCCTTCTGAAATTGTGATAATGTTCCTCTTTAATGAAATAATTATAATGCATCTTAGGCATAGACTTTTTTTTTTTTGGATAACTTATCCATCGATTGCATGTAAAAATGATACAGCACCTGTCTGTATAGTACAGCATACTGTATTTATTTGCACAACATTTAAATAAAGATGCCCATGTGGGTGAACAAGACATGGGTTATTTATAGCCTTATGTAAATGCCATCCAGCTGTAACCCAGAGGATATTTCCTACCATCGTCACCACACGTCACTTCCAGGCATTAATACATTGAAAAACAATTGAAAGGTCATGAATAAAGGGCCGAAGAAAAATATAATCGCTAGTCTACTTGATACAATCTTAATGTTGATTTTGCTACAATCAATTAATTGTATTTTAAATTTAAAAAAATAATAATGATTTGAATAAATAAAAATATGTATCCATCCATCTTCTTCCGCTTATCCGAGCGGAAGAAGATGGATGTATGGATGTATGGATGGATATATATTGGATATATTGGATATTGATATATATTGATATAATGGATGGATCAAAATATATATTGATTGTTAAAGTTAAAAGTTAAAGTCCCAACGATTGTCACACACACACTAGGTGTGGTGAAAAGGTCCTATGCACTTGACCCATTCCCATGTTCACCTCCTGGAAGGTGAGGGGAGCAGTGAACAGCAGCGTGCGCCACGCTCGGGAATCATGTGGTGATTTAACGAATCAATTTTAACCTTTGAAGCTGAGTGCCAAGCAAGGAGGCAATGGGTCCATTTTTTATAGTCTTTGGTATGACTCGGCCGGGGTTTGAACTCACGACCTTCCAGTCTCAGGGCGGACACTCTAACCACAAGGTCACTGAGCTGCTGATTGGGGCCACTATCCTCATTTAGGTTTGGATGTTTGTTTGCATTAAATTAAATTGATATTTCCCAAGGACGTTTTTTTTTTTGTAGTTCTCTATATTACGATGTGTTGATTAAATTGAACTGTTATAGAGGAAAAGTTGGTGCTAACAATAGAAATGGAAGTTACTTGTATTGCGATATTATCGTAATATTTTGAAAAAAAAAGCAAATATCACAATACAGCGATTATGTGATCATGCACAATAAGCCTACAATAAATACACTAAATAACGTATTACTTAATTGTAATTTAACATAAAAGTACTACAATACCAGTGGTACTTCTGTCTTATCTGATAGTTATGCAATCTGATGCAGGTGAGTCGATACTGCACAATGGACATAGCAATGCAATATTTGGCTTTAACAATAAATACGATACAACCATTAGGCGATCTTGCATTATAAGATTACAAAACAAAAATTGCATATACGCCGCAGTCTTTTGTTTATTGAGTATGGCTGCGAAAAATAAAAAAGCAAAGGAAAAGTTGCAAGTGTCAGCATTTAGACAAAGAAGTTTAATACCACTACGGAATTCTTGAAATAATTCATCATAAATTATGAAAGTAGTGTCCGTCCCGAGTTAACCCAATTTGCAGGGGGAGGTCACAGGAATTGGGCACGGCCAGTGTGTTATGAAGATTGCAATAAAGTTCAAATGAGCAACTTCAACGGCTCTAATCATCCACTCTTGAAGGTTAAGTTTGCAACGGACTCGAGTGAAAACTCTCCCCTCCGATGTTAAATGTTTATTTATCCATTGAACTTGTCGCTTAAATTTATTTGGCATTGGTTTCTGTGTGTAAAATTATGATCAATATCATAAAATACACGATATTGCCAAAAGTATTTGGCCACCCAACCCATCCAAATAATGAGAATCAGGTGTACTAATCACCACAGGTGTATAAAACCAAGCACTTAGGCATAGAGACTGTTTCTACAAACATTTGTGGATGAATGGGCTACTCTCAGGGGCTCAGATATTTCCAGGGTGAAACTGTCATAGGATGCTGTTGTGAAATGTCCTCGCTTCTGAATATTCCGGGTTTGGAAGTTGCCAGGAGAACGGTACATTTCAGACTGCATTGTACCGAAAGTGAAATTGGGTGGAAGAGGGATTATGGTGTGGGGGGTTTTTTCAGCAGTTGGGCTTGGTTTCCTTAATTCCAGTTTCAAGGCTCCAGGATACCAAACACATTTTGGAAAATTCCATGCTTCCAACCTTGTGGGAACAGTTTGGAGTGGGCCCCTTCCTCTTCCAACATGACTGTACTCTAGTGCACAAAGCAAAATCCATATAGATATCGATGAGAGGGTCTAGTGTGGATAATCTTGACTGGCCTGCACAGAGTCCTGACCTGAACCCGATAGAACACCTTTGGTATGAATTACAACAGAGACCGAGAGCCAGGGCTTCTCGACCAAAATCAGTGTGTGACCTCACTACTGCTCTTTCAGAAGAATGGTCAAAAATTCCGATAAACACACTCCGCAACCTTTTGGACAGCCTTCCCAGAAGTGTTGAAGCTGCAATAGCTTCAGTAGGTGTACCGGCATCATATTGAAACCTATGGGTTAGGAATGGGATGGCACTTCAAGTTCATATGTGAGTCAAGGCAGGTGGCCAAATACTTTTGGCAATTTAGTGTATATTTTGGTTTATGCGGATTTAAATGATTTCTTATGATTAAACAAAAATGTTTTGCATGATTCAGTTTTGTCCACCTTTTTTTTTTAAACAAAAATGCATATTACTGTAAAAAAAAAAATCTTACAACTTCACCTCCCACATAAATGTTCTTGCAATACCAGAGCGTGTTTTTTTTTTTTTTTGGTTGTTGATTAAGAAACAACAACTAAATTGTGTCAGTATCTGGAAAATCACTGGTCACAGAGCCACAAGGAGGCCAAAGTGTTGTCAAGTCAGCGTGATGTGCCTGTGACAGAATAGGGCAGTCAAGCTTGTGTGGTGACAGACAGTCTGTGAAGGTGTCAGTCACCCAGGAACCTCCTGCAATGTTTTCACCTGCGGAAAACAACTTCTCCATTGACGTAAGCGGATCACTAGATAAAAGTCCTCCTAAGCTTTATAGTCTCCCAAAATGTCAAGGCTCAGTTCCTTCTGCCTGGCTGGTGACATGCAGCTTGTTTTACATACCAGGGAAGTGTTTGTTACGCCGGGTATAAAAAGCTATGCATCATCATGTCTGCGTTCTCTCTATCGCACCTTGTTGACGGAAGGCAGTACAGCTCAGGCTGTGAGTCAAGTTGCAGCGCTTTGCATGACTTAGGTTGCATGGCGTGAACACAAAATGACTGAAAAGGCTGTAATATGCATGCCAGACCAGTGGTTGGCGATACGCTCAAATTTGTCATTTAAAACAACAAGTTTTTTTTTTTGTAGTTTTTTTTACAAATATACCTAGACTTGATACAAATATTAAGGTATCTTAGTTCAAATAGTACAGACCTTAAAAAAGTTAAAAAAAAAATTAGAATAATCATGTATACATTATCACACAAACTTTAGTATGCTTAAAATCTGTTGCTATAGTTATTAGCTATTGTGCTCAAGTTAGACTGAGGCAGTGGTTTTCAACCTTTTTTCAGTGATGTACCCTCTGTGAACATTTTTTTAATTCAAGTACCCCCTAATCAGAGCACAGAATTTTTGGTTGAAAAAAAGAGAAAGAAGTAAAATACAGCACTAAGTCATCAGTTTCCTATTTATTAAATTGTATAACAGAGCAAAATATTGCTCATTTGTAGTGGTCTTTCTTGAACTATTTGGGAAAAAAAGATGTAAAAATGACTAAAAACTGGATGAAAATAAACAAGCGATTCTATTATAAATAAAGATTTATACACATAGAAGTAATCATCATCTTAAAGTTGGGGATTGTAATAGAGATCCATCTGGATTCATGAACTTAATTCTAAACCTTTCTTCACAAAAAAAGAAATATTTAACATCAATATTTATGGAATATGTCCAGAAAAAATCTAGCTGTCAACACTGAATATTGCAGTTGTATTTTTTTTCACAGTTTATTAACTTAAATTCATATTTTGTTGAAATATTATTCAATAAATATATTTATAAAGGATTCTTGAATTGTTGCTATTTTTTAGAATATTTTTTTAAAAATCGCACGTACTCCTTGGCATACCTTCAAGTACCCCCATTTGAGAACCACTGGTGTGAGGGGTGGCCTCAGCCGCAGATGTTATTGTTGTTTTAGCCCACTAACAGCCAAGGACTTCAAGCACCTCAATGAAGATATGACGACATCACGCAGACGAAGCAGAGACAAGGCGAAATCACAAGGCCGCTAACAGCCGAGGACTTCAAGGACCTCAACGAAGATGTGACGACAGCACGCAGACGAAGCAGAGACAAGGCGAAATCACAAGCCCCCCAGCACATTCCGTCACATTTTGTGCGTACTGGACCTGCTTTGGATAATATATGTGACCACTCCTTTTAGAGGCGGTCTCAGTGATGTTGTCTATGGAACTCCTGAATAAATAGTGGGACGCGGGAGCCGAACCTTAGAGCGTAGGGCGAGACTGTTACTAAGTGTGCAGCTCCGTGCGTTCTAATCACGAGCTAAATTCAACTCTGTCTGTGCATGGTTCCTTGCTTCTTGTTTGATTAATAGATGCCATCAGTTTTTGAGCCTGACAAAAGTATTTTTACATGTTGATAAAAAAAAAATTTTAAAACAATAATAAACAAAACAAAGCATAGTGCTTTAGAGTGTTTTAGACTTAGACTTAGACTTCCTTTTTATTGTCATTGAAATTTGAACTTTACAGTACAGATAGGAACAACATTTTTTGGATTAGCTCATGGTAGTGCAGGATAAAAGAGCAATAAGGTGCAGATATACAGTAAATAAATAGATTACTATACAGATAAAAATATTGCACTTTTGCATATGCATCCACGTTTATGGATATATGTTATATTGTCTATTCCAGCGAGTTAATCCATTTTTGCGGGGAATTTAGGGGATTATTATAATGCATTCAAGAGTCTTATGGCCTGAAGGAAGAAGCTGTTACAGAACCTGTAGGTTCTGCTACGGAGGCTGCGGAACCTCTTTCTAGAGTCCAGCAGTGAAAACAGTCCTCTGTGGGGGTGGGAGGAGTGTCTGCAGATTTTCTTAGCCCTGGTCAGGCAGCGGCTTTTTGCGATCTCCTGGGTAGGAGGTAAAAGAGTCCTGATGATCTTTTCCCCCGTCCTCACCATGCTCTGCAGAGACTTCCAGTCTGAGGCTCTGCAGGCTCAAGTCCAGACAGAGATGCTGTTGGTCAGCAGGCTCTCTGTAGTGCCTCTGTAGAATGTGGAGAGAATAGGGGGAGGGAGCTGTGGTCTTTTCATCCGAAGCAAAAAGTGCATGCGCTGCTGAGCTCTTTTTACAAGAGCTCTGGTGTGTAGGGACCAAGTTATATCGTCAGTTATCTGCACCCCCAGGAACTTGGTGCTGCTCACCATCTCCAGTGGTGTGCCGTTGATGAATAATTTTACGATAAGAATTGTCCCTTGGCTAATTGTTAGCCAAGAGACAGCTCTTTAAGTTGCAAAAGAAAGTTGGTGTAGCAAATGTCGCAGTGAACCCTGTAAGATCCGCGCAAAACGTCTGGTCTTACTCGCTAGCATCTCGATATGAGTTTGAGTTTGAGTTTGAGTTTGAGTTTATTTGGAACATGCAAGCATACAATTTGTTTTAGTCTGTTTTCGTCAAACCATTTTCTTAATTTGTTCATTTCTTCTGTTATTATTTGTATTATCTTCTGTGTGTTCTCTCCTGAACAAAACGCTGTTGTATCATCCACAAATACTACAAACTTTAAATCTCTTGTAACTTTACAAATGTCATTTATATAGAGATTAAATAATGTAGGTCCTAGTATTGATCCCTGAGGTACAGCACAGGATATATTTAGCATTGTAGAATTGTGTTCGCCTAGCTTCACGTATTGTTTCCTGTTCGTTAGATAACTTCTTATCCAGTTTAAGACTAACCCTCTGATGCCATATCGTTCTAGTTTTTTGTTTAAAATATTGTGATTAATTGTGTCAAATGCTTTAGTTAGATCCATAAACACTGCTGCCGCACATTTTTGCATTGGTAATTTATTCTGTAATTTCAATTAAAGCTATTTAAGTTGAAACATTAGCTCTGTATCCATATTAGTTCTCTATGAGTATTCTATTTTAATTTATGAAACTCTAATCTGTTATTGAACAGTTTTTCAATGATTTTAGAAAATTGTGGAAGTAAAGAAACAGGTCTATAATTTGTAAATAGATATTTGTCTCCAGTCTTATAAGTTGGAGCAACGTTAACTATTTTCATTTTGTTTGGAAATGTACCTGTTTGAAATGATAGGTTAGATATTGACATTACTTTGGGTTTCTAACCATGGGAAAGAAGAACGTGAGTGTGGAGAACAGTGCTGATAAGAGGAAGTGAAAGATACTCATTGAATTAAGGAAAGAAATCATCAGAAACATGACAGCGTGTAGCAGACTTGGCAAAGCAGTTCAAGCGTGCCACTGCTGGGCTGCACCATACTGGAGCATAATGTTAACATAATGTTGAAAGAGCAGACATTTATCTATGAAAATATAGAAAATCTGCTGTTGTTTGACGCAGAATCAACTAGATGGAAGTCCTAGCTACAAGATTTTCACATTACTTCATAAAACGTCGAGAAGTACATGCTATTGTATTGTTGTTATACAATATTGCTTATCTAAAAGTTAGCTTTTCTTTTTAAAAGGCATGTTAAATGTTTTTTGGGAGCATGGGGGGGACAAGCGCCAATTGATGTCAATACATTTTAATAGAAGAAGTTGATTTGAGATGCAAGTGTTTTAAGTTAAGAGCTCCATCACAGAACCAATTAAGCTTGTAAGTTGAGGTACTACTGTACACTTGTGAGAACATACTTTTAATTATTTGCTTTCTCATATATCACATCTCAGAGAGGACCTGTTAAAAAAAAACATGGCTGAAGTGGAGAATTGATTTGAAGGAAAAACATATAATTAAATACCCTTTTGGCGATAAGTCCCGGAAGGGTGAAACAAAAATTACTCTGATTAAGACTATTGTTTATAAAGTTTGTGATGTCGGGAAGATTTCGAATAAAGACCCTCATGGAACTAATATGTCTAACCTGTCACTTGATTGGTTGAATTATTGATGCAATAGTCTGTATAGCCAATTCAAACCAATACAATTGATCAAATATTGACCATAGGGAGGTTTTAAACTTCAGTAGAATCCCATTGTTGTATTGATTTCAATGACACTAAATTACATTTGAGTCTGTTCTTCAACTATTACGGTACCGATTTAAGTCCTCAATGAACCAAGAACGTGTTTGTCACTGCTCTGTCCGTTACGTAAGCCAAACATTGACTTTGCTGCAGGCCCTGAGTGGAGCCGACAGAGGAGGCGGTGGTGAGGCTTTGTGGGACACAGGGAGATGGTACATGTCCTCAATACACATCGTCAGCTTCACGTACATGATGATGCATATGCTCAATGGCTTAATACAGACTGGCGTTGCGACAATCACTGCTACAGTAATGACTTCCACAATTTTGGAGTGCAGTGGAATGTGGAGATCATTGGTAGTTGGACAAGGCATATTTGAATTGGGTGGGACAGATTTCTTGTAAACTGTTCATTTTAAATTTCAAACCTATTCACACCTTTTTAGTCACTGTAAAACCATTTGTGTGTGATAAATGGACCCTGGGACACTACACTTTGTTTTTATACTGACACTAAAGAAATACAGTATTTGTAGTTTTAAAAAAAAATATGAGTAGATGGTCATAAAGTGGGGATTTTTTTTTTATGTGCAACTTAACGCTGTTTTTCATTGTTTCTGTTTTTAGTCCATAATTGTTTTTTTTATAGATTATTTTATAAATTAATTAGTGTATTGCTTTCAAATATGCCTAATATAGTTTACTCATTTTTGTTTTACTATTTTAGGTAAATAATCATATTTTATAGTATTAATGCATGTATTTCTATTTTTTTTTTCATGTATTCATTTGTTTTCATGTTGATACTGCATTATATTTTAAATGAATGTAAGATTTTTGTCATGAATTCTTGTTTTTTGTTGTTCATAGATTTATTTTGTAAAGTGATCATGTTTTTGAACTATTTCATTTTTATTGATATTTATTTATAACTATCTTTTTTCATTATTTAAGTTATGATCATACGAGTGGGTTCATTATTTTGAGTATATGTGGGTGCAACTATAGATTATACATATTATAATAATTTACTGAATAAAGTTATACATTCAGTAAATTATTATAATATGTATAATCTTTTTGAGTATATGTGGATGCAGTTATAGATTATACATATTATAATAATTTACTGAATAAAGTTATATATGGGCTTCTCCGTGGCAGAGGGGTTAGTGCGTATGCCTCAAAATACGAAGGTCCTGCAGTCCTGGGTTCAATCCCAGGCTCGGGATCTTTCTGTGTGGAGTTTGCATGTTCTCCCCGTGAATGCGTGGGTTCCCTCCGGGTACTCCAGCTTCCTCCCACCTCCAAAGACATGCACCTGGGGATAGGTTGATTGGCAACACTAAATTGGCCCTAGTGTGTGAATGTGAGTGTGAATGTTGTCTGTCTATCTGTGTTGGCCCTGCGATGAGGTAGCAACTTGTCCAGGGTGTACGCCGCCTTCTGCCTGATTGTAGCTGAGATAGGCGCCAGCGCCCCCCGCGATCCCAAAAGGGAAAAAGCGGTAGAAAATGGATGGATGGAAAGTTATATATTAGGTTATTTTGTATTGTATTGTTCCTATAATCATATAAGCACATTATAAAATCAAAGTGATGTTGCAGGACATTATCATTATTTTTTCGTCCTGCATTTCCCCCCTTAAACATGTGTTTTTCCTGCTTCTCTTGGCCACACAAAATGTTTTTGGTTTTTTTTTCCTTTTTTTTACTATTGTTTTTTGTTTTTTTGTTTGTGTTTTAGAAATAATAATTTTGTATTGGAGAATTGAAGATGCTATTTTTTTGTGTTATTTTGTAGATCAAGAGGGTTTTTTGTTTTGTTTTTGTTGTGTCCGAAATAAAATAAAATACAATTATTTTAATGAGGTTGACGAATATATTTAATTATTGCCTGCATTTTTCTCCTTAAACATGTTTTTTTTTCCCCTGCTCCTTCCTGGACACACACAATTTTTCTATTTATTTTTTATTTTTAGAAATGATAATTTTGTATTGGAGAATTGTAGATGCTATTTTTTTGTATTTATTTTGTAGATCAAGATTTGTTGTTTTTTGTTGTTGTTGTTCTTGTGTCCGAAATAAAATACAATAAAATTATTTCAATGAGGTTGAAGAATATACCAGATTATTTCCTCAATTTTTTGTATTATAAGGCGATGATTTTATCAAACTATAACTTCTAATAATTACAACGCGCTCAGAAACAACAACATGTATCCCATCCAGCATTGAATGTCACAATGCTACTTCCTGTCAGAAAAATGAAGTCTGTGAGGCTGACTTAATATTATTTTAAAGCTCTCAGGTGCAGATGAGATATTACACGGCGGGTAAGTGGCTCCACAATTTCCCCTCCCTTTTATTATCATATGGCAAGCAATAATCTCCTCAGGCCTTTCCCAGCCAAGATTTATAATAATATCTCCGTGTGAAAGATTGTGTGGGTCCTGTGTGTATCCCACCAGGGCTCTTCTTTGCTCAACTTAACAATCAGACACTAAAATAGTCGTGAAAGATGAGACATTTGCATGGCTTTTCACAGCAAAAAATATGAATATTCTTTTTTCTGCCCACAGAGTTGCCAGGCCACCTGCCCAGGGTTGAATGTCTAACATGAAATTGGCAATCGGAGTGTGTCTCTCTTTGTATGTGCACCACTGAGTCATGCACAGTGGACTCGGAGCAGAACGAGGTGCATGACCTTCCCCACAACACTGGCACCACTCTTGGCTTGTCTGCATGGTAACTCAACTCTCTCAACCAACTCTACCATCTCTCTCTCTCTCCCATACAACAGAAGTGTTTACATGTGACCCCTAGGCCTTACACACACCCTCTGAGCCTCTGACACCAACCACTGACCTCATCGTTCCACGTGTGGACGACGAGAAACATTTCAAGAGTTTTTTTTTTCTCCACACTCTTTCGGCGGATTTATCAGTGCTGTACTTTGAGGCGAGGAAGGTGGGTATTGTGGTAAGGCCTTGAGACCACAATAGAGGACCAATAATATCAAACTGCAGGATAACACTAAATGTCTAAGAAATCTTGACTCATTCACACTAGATTGTGTTTTTATTTTGTATGTTTGTTGGTAGAAAATATTCAAACCTGGACATTTCACATCTGAACTAATGGAAATAATGTAGAAAAGTAGTTATATTTATTTTACTTAATTTGTTTTATTATATTCTCTATTGTGTATTGCATATTTGATAAATGTGTGACTTACATTAAGCATTTTCAAGCATAACAAATGCTAAATTAACAAGACATATCACTGCTACAGTCGTATTTTGCCACTAGATGAACTATGGCTCTTAAAGTACAAAACCCAAAACCAGTGAAGTTTGCACATATATTGTAAATAAAAACAGAATACAATGATTTGCAATTACTTTTCAACTTATATTCAATTGAATGGAATGCAAAGACAAGATATTTAATGTTCGAACTGAGAAACTTATTTTTTGGGGGGAAATAATCACTAACTCCGAATTTAATGGCAGCAACACATTGCAAAAAAGTTGGCACAAGAGTATTTTTACCACTGTGTTACATGGCCTTTCCTTTTAACAACACTCAGTAAATGTTTGGGAACTGAGGAGACCAATTTTTGAAGCTTTTCAGGTGGAACTGTTTCCCATTCTTGCTTGATGTACAGTTTATTTTGTTAAACAGTCTGCGTTGTTGTATTGGACGCTTTATGTCTTCAATGGGAGAAAGGTCTGGACTACAGGCAGGCTAGTCTAGTACCCGCACTCTTTTACTACGAAGCCACGCTGTTGTAACACATGCAACATGTGGATTGGCATTGTCTTGCTGAAATAAGCAGGGGCGTCCATGAAAAAATATGTTTCTTGGATGGCAACATATGTTGCTCCAAAACCTGTTTGTACCTTTCAGCATTAATGGTGCCTTCACAGATGTGTAAGTTACCCATGCCTTGGGCACTAATACACCCCCATTCTATCACAGATGCTTGCTTTTGAACGTTGCACAATTATTTTCCTCTTTGGTCCAGAGGAAACCACGTCCACAGTTTCCAAAACCATTTGAAATGTGGACTCGTCAGGAAACAGAACACTTTTCCCCTTTGCATCAGTCCATCTTAGATGAGCTCAGTTTCTGGGTGTTGTTGACAAATGGCTTTGACTTTGCATAGTAGAGTTTTAATGAACTGTAGTTACTGAGAGTGGTTTTCTGAAATGTTCCTGAGCCCATTCGGTGATATCCTTTACACAATGATGTCGCTTTTTGATGCAGTACCGCCTGAGGGATCGAAGGTCATGGGCATTGCCGCTTACGTGCAGGGATTTCTCCAGATTCTCTGAAACTTTTGATGATAATATGGACCGTAGATGGTGAAATCTCTAAATTCCTTGCAATGGCTGGTTGAGAAATGTTGTTAAACTGTTCAACAAATTGTTAAAAAAAACATTGTTTTGGTTTTAAGAAATACCTACGCCTACTACGCTATTGTCTTCTAATATCGGTCATTATGTTAGTACTTGGAGGCCCATGTGTTTTCTGAGGTGGTACTTTGTGAAAAAATATTTTCCACAACTCTTATTTTTTTGTGTGATAGAGTGATTGGAGCACATACTTGTTGGTCACAAAAAAACATTCATGAATTTTGTTCTTTTATGAATTTAATATGGGTCTACAGAAAATGTTACCAAATCTCCTGGGTCAAAAGTATACATACAGCAATGTTAATATTTGGTTACATGTCCCTTGGCAAGTTTCACTGCAATAAGGCGCTTTAGGTAGCCATCCACAAGCTTCTGCTTGAATTTTTGACCATTCCTCTTGACACAATTGGTGCAGTTCCGCTAAATGTGTTGGTTTTCTGACATGGACTTGTTTCTTCAGCATTGTCCAGATGTTTAAGTCCGGACTTCAGGAAGGCCATTCTAAAACCTTAATTACAGCCTGATTTAGCAATTCCTTTACCACTTTTGACGTGTGTTTGGGGTCATTGTCCTGTTGGAACACCCAACTGTGCCTAAGACCAAACCTCCGGGCTGATGATATATATATATATATATATATATATATATATATATATATATATATATATATATATATATATATATATATATATATATATATATATATATATACATATATATATATATATATATATATATATACGAATACATTTATTTTTATTGAGAATTATCATTATTAGCGATTTTCACGCAGAAACCTGATTAAAAATATTTCATATCTACATTACAGTAGTATTGGCCACTGGGTGAGACCAAACCAATCAGAGCGCACTGTTCGGTATGGTAGCCACTGATTGGCTAAACTTTACTATATTGGATTAAAGGAGTGTAAAAGTGACTAAAGCGTGTTATTTCGAGTCTTGAGGGCTCTCATTATCTTGAAAAACGTACGTAGAAGGTCGTTAACAGGTTTTCTATGCTCTAGCTATGAACATATGTTGTTAATAATTAATGATTCCTACTTTGCAGGAATGTGTTTGTTGCGGGCATGTCTGAAACCAATTAACAGCAATAATGAGGGATTTATTTTTTTCCTCCCCCAAACCAGAACATGTTCGCCTTGAACTAAAGCCCAGCAGAATATATATATTATTATTTTGATGACATGCATTAAAATACCTGCAGCTATTATGCAATACGTAATGTCCTTTCAATGCTTGATTTTTTTGGTGGTATATTGCTTCAAGTAAGCCTATAAACATGTTGCTTTTTTATGGGGCTAACTTCTTTTTACACTTACTCGGGAGTATGACATGCACAAGACGGTGACAGTTCAAACGGATTATGTACATTTTTATGTGGAAAGATATTTTAAAAGTTGACTCTGTATCTTCAACATGTACAATAGAGTCCACTAATTAGCATGACAAGGTATATTAGTGTATACTTTGTAAAAATGGAGGACACCTTACCTAACCACTGCTCCTTATAGGAGGATATTTGGTGGACCTACAGCACGGGTGTGCATTCTAAAAATACAGTTGAAAAAAAAAAAATGAAGAAATGTAACAACAATAAGTTGCAATGTTGACTCGAATAACACAAAGCTGTCACGCAGGCATTTTTTAAAAAAAAAGCTGCCATTCCTGTAAAAATAATAATGAATCAAAATCAATGTTGTTGTAAATTATTTACCTATTCAAGGCTCCAGTTAATTCACATGAAATATCCCACTTGAAAAATATTGTATGGGGAAAATATTGCATATTTTGCATGTTTATCATACAAAAAACAAAGTTTTTTTGTTTTGTTTCTGACAAAAAGGGCATTAAAAAAATACAAAAATAAAACGTATAATTGACATATAAATCTAAAGTTGATTTAGAGACTTTTGACCGATTGATTGAAACGTTTATTAGTAGATTGCACAGTACAGTACATATTCCGTACAATTGACCACTAAATGGTAACACCCGCATAAGTTTTTCAACTTGTTTAAGTCGGGGTCCACGTAAATAAATTCAAGGTACAAATATATACCATCAGCATAATACAGTCTTCACACAGGTTAATCATCAGAGTATATACATTGAATTATTTACATTATTTACAATAATAATAAGGAGGGTTTGGTTGATATCAGCACTTCAGTCATCAACAATTGCATCATCAGAGAAATGGACATTGAAACAGTGTAGATCTGACTTAGTAGGATATGTACTAAAAAAAAATGCATGACTTATTTGCAACATGAGTGGGTCCTTTTTGTCTCCCAAGAATTTCAGCTGGATTTGTATTTTTTATTGTTGTTTAACCCTTAGACGCACACGTGAGGTCAAAAATTACCCCGACGCAGTTCATAAGGAATTGTCTATGAACCTTAAAATCAAAGCAACTCTGACCGTCTCACTTATACATCTGACATCAGCGGTCTCACCACCCAGGCGATCACCACCCATAATTGATCACGTGTGGAAGAGTAGTGTTGTGAGATACAAAAACTGCAATTTTTGAAAATGAATGCAAAATAAATACAAATGCATATGGCCTCATGTCACAAACATGTTTTATGAGGAACACCTATAATATGAATGTATGAGAACAACAACCTGGTTAATTGCAAAAACGCATTGATTTTTATTGGGGTCATTTTTGACCGACTGTAGGTCTTGGTAGGTTGTGCATCCAAGAGTTAAAAAAACACCATTGCTCAAAAAAAAAAAAAAATAACGCATTCAAATCAATGTTGTTATGACTTTTTGATCTAAGGCTCCAATTACTTCACATCAAATATTTCACTTCGAACATTTTTATTATGGGTTGGGGGAATATTGCCCATTTAGTGTTTTTGCCATTAAAAAAAACAGGGCTTTCTATGACAGAAAGGCCATAAAACATAAAGAACACTTGAGAGCGACAGACAGACCTATTGTTGAAGAGATTTAGGCTTTGAAAAATAATATGAGTAAAAAAAATATTTGACTCTTTTTATTTATTTATTTTTTTATGACAGAGACCCTTCCGGGTGCCCGGCAGCATGCTTGAGTGGACCCCTTAAGGTTTTTTATACAGTACAGGCCAAAAGTTTGGACACACCTTCTCCTTCAATGCGTTTTCTTTATTTTCATGACTATTTACATTGTAGATTGTCACTGAAGGCATCAAATCTGTGAATGAAGACATAGCCTTTAAATAGACCCCCTTTTTAGACCAGTTGATCTGCCGTTTATTTTCTTTTTCTCCTCTGTCCACCTCTCCCTTATGGAGGGGGGGAACACAGGATGAAGTACTGGCTGTCCAGAGTCGGGACCCAGGATGGACCGCTCATCCAGACTCGGGACCCAGGATGGACCACTTGCCTGTGTATCGGTTGGGGATATCTCTGCGCTGCTGATCCGCCTCCGCTTTGGATGGTTTTCTGCTGGCTCCACTATGGACAGGACTCTCGCTGCTGTGTTGGATCCACTTTGGACTGGACTCCCACCGTTATGTTAGATCCACTATGGATTGGACTTTCACAATATCATGTTAGACCCGCTCGACATCCATTGCTTTCGATCCCCTGGGGGGGGGTTCTCATAGTCATCATTGTCACTGTTACCGACGTCCCATTGGGTGTGAGTTTTTCCTTGCCCTTATGTGATCTCGTTGTGGTCTGTGCAGCCCTTTGAGACACTTGTGATTTAGGGCTATATAAATAAACATTGATTAATTGATGTGGAATTATGTACTTAACAAAAAAGGTGAAATAACTGAAAACATGTTTTGTATTCTAGTTTCTTCAAAATAGCCACCTTTTGCTCAGATTACTTTTTCACACACTCTTGGCATTCTCTTGATGAACTTGAAGAGGTAGTGACCGGAAACAATTTTCACTTCACAGGTGTGCTTGAAATTCATCGAGAGAATGCCAAGAGTGTGCAAAGCAGTAATCAGAGTGAAGGGTGGCTATTTTGAAGAAACTAGAAAATAAAACATGTTTTTAGTTATTTGTCACTTTTCACGTGTGTTCATTCATAGTTTTGATGCCTTCAGTGACAATCTACAATGTAAATAGTCATGAAAATAGAGATAACGCATTGAATCAGAACCAAACTTTTGGTCTGTATGTATATATACATAAATATATATGTATATATATATATATATATATATATATATATATATATATATATATATATATATATATATACATATATATATATATATATATATATATATATATATATATATTAGGAGTGTGGGAAAAAATCTATCAGAATCTGTTCATTTTTTTTTAAATAATTTTTTATTTATTTTTTATTTTATTTATTTATTTATTTATTTATTTATTTTTTTTTTTTATCAATCCAACAAACCAATACACAGAAATACCTTAACAATGCAATCCAATTCCAAAACCAAACCTGACCCCGGAAACACTCAGAACTGCAATAAACAGAGCAACTGAGAGAAGACACAAACACGACACAGACAAACCAAAAGTAGTGAAAGAAAAATGAATATTATCAACAACAGTATCAATATTAGTTATAATTTCAGCATAGCAGCGATTAAAAATCCCTCATTGACATTATCATTAGACATTTATAAAAATAAAAAAAGGCCAATAGTGTCACAGTGGCTTACACTTACATCGCATCTCATAAGTTTGACAACACTCTGTGTCCAATGTTTTCACAAAGATAAAATAAGTCATTTGTTTGGTTCCTTTATTAGTTAAAACAAATTTACATTATTGCAATTAGTTGATAAAACATTGTCCTTTACAATTATAAAAGCTTTTTACAAAAATATACTACTCTGCTTGCATGTCAGCAGACTGGGGTGGATCCTGCTGAAATCCTATGTATTGAATGAATAGAGAATCGTTTTGAATCGGAAAAATATAATTTTTTAATCGAGAGAAGATAAAAAAGAGATATATATTCGAATCCCGATCCCGAGAATTGATATTGAATTGAATCGTGGGACACCCATAGATTCGCAGCCCTAATATAAACATATACATATATTTATATTTTTAAATCTATTAATTTTTTTCAAAATATGTATATATATATATATATATAGATATATATATATATATATATACATGTGTGTGTGTGTATATATATATATATATATTTATTTTTTCTTCTATGTATATATATATATATATATATATATATATGTATAAACAGTTTGGACACCCTTTACCTAGAGTACAATAAATTCCGTTGCCTATGGGCTCATTATAGCATGTGTGCATGAGTACACTTGCAGTGTACAATTAAATGAATTTCACACTATATTGCACCCAAATTTAAACTTCATCACAGTTCCCTCGTGCAATGATGTGGTCAGTGAAGTCAAACTTTTTAACAGAAATTGCTTGCAAGTGGATAATTAGGCCTCCTATCCCGCACTGGTGTTTAATTCCAGTTTGATGTACTTTTCGCAGCCCTATTTAGACGTTTAGAATTAACCTATAAATGTCATGTATGTGCAGGTCGGCAGGTGGTAAAAAGACATAGCGTCATCTGTTGTCCTCCCCCTTCCTCCATCACATCTCCGTTCATGCAAACACGAGTCCGCACGTGCACGAACACATCAGCGACAACATGAACAATAAAAAAAAAGCCTTTGGGTTTTTTGGGGGTTTTTTCTTGCTGCTGCCAAAAATATTCTCCATGACATGGAAAAAAAAAACATGACTCACGTTTTCAGCATTCACAATAAAAACTACAGTAAGCGTCAACCAGAGAAAAGGCACACGTGGGTACAATTTTGATATCTGTCTTTTTGCTTGAGGAGAAAAAAAACTACAGCATCATGAGTGACCTTTCTGTGAAGACTTGGCTGCAGTTCCCTCGACTCAACACTAGAAGGTGCACTTGTATGGAGCAAAATCTCCCACATTGGCTTTCCCCTTGCCTCACTAATTCCAGGAAAATAATGCAAACATTATATTAGCAACTACATTTTGCACTATGAAGTATGTTAATAACTTCAATGACTATGATAACAATCCATTGCACACATCATTGCAAACATGCATGCTTTTAAACTGAGCGACCAATGCAAAAAGTAGGGGTTCCCCCCTCTGTGTTGTTTTTTTGTTTTTTTTGGGAGGACATCCCTTCTTTCCCCCACCCACCCTTCCATCTCCCCGTCCTGGCAGCACAAACGCGGGGATAATTAGCTCAGACTGACAGATAACTTACCATATTGACTTCTGACACCATGTCTATGCTGGCGATGTCTATGTTCATCCCCACTCCCACCGGTGGACCTGGGAGGGGTGCAAATCAAATAAAAAAAATAAAAAAATAATAAAAATAAAAAACTAGCAGATGCAGTAATTTGATCACCATTCCAATGTGCCGTATTTGGTGCGAAACAAAATTTATTTTAATTCAATGTGCATTCATTTTTTGACTTGTGCACAGTGGAAATCTGCAACATTGCAATGCATGCACATACACCCAGCATGCGTTGGGCAACAAAAGTGATTAGAAAGGGGATAAACAAGCAGGGGATGCATGTATTTACCTCCAAAATCTGGCCTCAATCGTATATCATAACCCTTCAACAGTCTATCCACCGTCTCTTTAACCAAAGGCATATTGCTCGGATCATTCACACCGACACTGTGGAGGAGCACACACACACACACACACACACACACACACACACACACACACACACACACACACACACACAGTTAAAGAGATTAAGGTGACAAAAAAAACATGTTTACCCTGGACCACAAAGTGTCATCTCCTGGCTGGTCCAGGGGAAGGAAAAGAAGGAGTGGGAGCAACCTTACCTTTGTGCGCACACCACGGCTACTACGAGAGGGAGCACCTCGGCACAAAAACACCATCTTCTTCTTCTTAACATGTTCTTCTTCTTATGGCGTCGGTTGCCAAGAACCTCTCTTTTTTTGATTCAAAACAAAAAAAAAAAAAAAAAAAAGAGAGCGAAGACAAGACGAGCCACAACTTATTCTTGCCAGTGCGGTAATTCCAATGCCGGGCGCATGCGCAGTCTGCCACTAAACGTGAAGACTGGTGAGGATGAGGATGGGGAGGATGATGATGGCGGTGATGATGATGATGGTGGTGGTGATGATGATGCGCGTGTCAGAGTGGGGTAGTGTGTACACAAGAAGCCGCGGGTGGAGTTTTTAAAGAGTGCGTGTGCGTGTGTGTGTTTGGTGGGGGGGGGATCAAGAGTCACTCATGGGTATCTCCCTTGGAGTGTGATGGACTGTGAAGAGATGGATGTCGGTTCGATTCCCAAAGTAAGGAAAAAGGGCACTTTTGCATGTTGAACATAAGTACTTCCAATATCCGAGGATATGTAAAAAAAAAAAAAAAATTGCATACGCCGGACACATGATTTGGTACACAGCTCCAAAATAATCTGCATTTTTTCAATTTTATTTTTAAATGGCCACTTTGACTTAATTTCGTGATCGCGTTGTTTGTTTGTCTTTTCCTTTTCTTTTTTTTCTTTTTTTTTGCCCATCCAAAATATTAAACACCTCCTCCCAATAAATCAATAGTGTCCGCTAGAGATGCGCGGTTTGCGGTCTCATCCGCGGAGTCGGGCGGGTGACATGACGAAAAAATAGATTTTAATTAGATTCGGGCGGGTGGCGGTTGAACCATTTGGAAATATATGATATACATAGTTCAGGGATCGGTATCCCTTACCATTCAAAGAGCCATTTAGAACCCATGTCACAAAGTGAAGAAGACAATAGGAGACGCAAACATTCTCTAGAATGACTAGTTAATAAGTATTAGGGCGTGCTATGAAGCCATTGGCAGCAAACCCCGCCACCTCCCCCCCGTGCGTCGGTAAGGTGGGCGGGGTTGGGGACGCGGGGGTGTAAAACATATTCAGGAATTCTCACGGATGCAAAGGATTCTGGGTATTTGCTGTGTTGCGTTTATGTTGTGTTACTGTGAGGATGTTCTCCCGAAATGTGTTTTTCATTCTTGTTTGGTGTGGCTTCACAGCGTGGCGCATATTAGTAAGAGTGTTAAATTTGTTTATATCACAACTATCAGTGTACTCTGTGTCACCCAGTATGCCCTTCAATCTTGTACGTGTGTTGGAGGAAGCGGCATACAACATGTTGCCGGACTAACAATCGGGTTGTACATGTTGTAGAAGGTATCAAAGGCATTGGCTCCACAGCACACTCTTATTCTTGTCATCAGGATGAACTCCATTGGATATTCGCAAGAATATTAGCGGCTTCCATTGTCTTCTTTACTCTGTGAAACAGGTTTAAATAGCTCTTTGAGTGGTAAAGGTGGCCGACCTCTGATGTATTTCAACGGGTGGGTGGGGGGCGGTTGCGGTTCTGATAAAATGCGGGTTCGGGTGGACGACGACTTTGGTGATGCGGTTGCAGATTATATAATTGCCCATCCGCGCATTTATAGTGTCCGCACTGTTCCGGATCATATCCCTAGTCTTTGTTTGAGTCCTTTTTGTGTTTTCTTATTATGTTTGGACTCTTCCGTTCCCTGAATTGTGTGCATTTCCTTGTTTTGTGTTCATGACCATGGCGACGTAATTTGTTCCACCTGCACTGGCTTCTGGCGCGCACCTTTTTATGATTTTTACTTTAGTGTTTAAGCCTGCATTCTTCCTCCGTCCATTCTTGGCTGATGGTTTACTACACGCAACAGCCACGTATGGTTTTCTCTGCTTTGTAAATTCTGTGCTAAGTTACGCCTTAGCTTCTTGTGCGCTCGGCACGTCAATGTTTGGACTTTGGACTCTATGCTAAGTTTTAGCTTAGTTTACCGTGCGTTCGGCACGCCGTTTCTTTTGCCTGTTTTGCACCAGTGTTCTTTTATTTTTGTATATTAAATCACGTCTTACCTGCTATCCTGCCTGTCTGGTCCTCGTGCATCTGGGGGTGACAACACGCGCATCCAATATGCGTTTCAAATGTGACACGCACAAGTCAAGCTCAATTTAGTATAGACACTATTAAGGTTGTCTACTAAATAGAAAGGGCTGTACAGGACAAAAGGGCAAAATAAATGTATTTATTTATAGGCAAACATAGTTTTGTATTTTTTTTTTTCTGTTTCTTTTGTTAATATCAGAGTCCATTCCGCAAAAAAGGTCATCCCTAGAAGCACGCAGTTTATGGAGAGGGACCACCAGTTAAAATATACATCAAATGCAGTACAACACAATACATTTCAAAATCTACCCACCGAATACCCATCTACAATTTAATTTATAAATAATAAAGGAATCTTTAAATCCACCAAATCAGTTTCAATATCCAATAATACAAATTTGATTAAAATGTTGCATCTTGAAGATCTGCGATAATCTCATCATACATACAGAGTTCAAGATTAAAATTGTACGACAAATGTGAATTTCTCAAAATAAATGATACTAAAAATTACCAACTGGGTAGTTACACAGACATAATACTGATTGAAAAATAAGATATTAGATAAAAAAGTTGCTATCCTAAAAAATAAATATTCGATTCAAACAATAACATTTTATAATATCAATGTAACTTTACAAGTATTATTGCATGACATCAAGTATTAGACACAAATAAAGCAAGGTCCCCGCAGGCACAAGACATTGATACAACGTTGATTATACACACATGTCCTTTAGAACTGACTTTGAAACATCATTGCGAAGTATTTGTATTCGTAAAATGAGACGTCGATATCTAGGAAATGACCCAAACTTCAACGGTCAATTCAACATCACATCCTGCCATTGAATATATGACCAAAACCCAATGGTCAAATCAAAAGTCAGTTAGAGTGTGATGGACTGTGAAGAGATGGATGTCGGTTCGATTCCCAAAGAAAGGAGAAGAGGCACTTTTGCAAGGTAACCATAAGTAGTTCCAATATCCGAGGATAAGTAAAAAGAAAATGCAGCATGATATGTTCATTTGCGTACACTTGACATTTGATTAGCTACACAGCTCCAAAAATAATCTGCATCATAATCTGCTTTATCATAGTTTAATTTTTATTTCTTTTAACAGCCACTTAACCTTAATTTCGTGAGTGCGTTGTTTGTGTTTGCTTTTCTTTTTTTTCCCCATCCAAAATATTAAACACCTCCACCCAATACATCAATAGTGTCACACTTGGACTTGGACTTGGGTTGATTCTTCAATGCGGAGGATATTTAGGACAAGCCAGGCGTGAACGTGAGTACATATTCATTGATATTCTCACAAAAAGGCAAACAAAGGACGCGCACAGTGGCGGAGAAAGAATACTTGGCTAAAAAACAAATGACTAGAACAAAGGCTGTAAACTAAAACGTGAAACAAAAACACTTGCCCTGGCGTCCCAGGTGGTGGGACGTCACCGGGCGACGGGCAGGGCGCTGAGGAGGAAGTCCGGGTGGCTTGCGAGTGTTGGCGGAAGGGATCTTCTGCATCCGTCATCTTAGCCAGGAGTTGCCCCCATGCAACCATAGCGTTGGGAGGGAGATCCTCTTCAGACAGCTCCTCTCGTCCTTGCACTCCCATGGCTGGGCGTCTGCTCTGAGCTTCAAGAGGATCTCCTGCTTGTCCTAGTGGGAAAGGAATACCTCGTCCAAATTTACCGCGAAGAAACCTTTCTGCTGGCACTTACTGTCACACATGGACTTGGACTTGGATTGATTCTTTGATGCGGAGGATATTTAGGATGAGCCAGGCGTGAACGTGAGTACATATTTATTGATATCATAACAGAACTACACAAAAGGGCAAACAAAAGGCGCGCACAGTGGCGGAGAACAAATACTTGGCTACAAAAACAAATGAATAGAACAAAGGCTGTAAACTAAAAACGTGAAACAAAAACACTTGCACTGTGGCATGAATAACAAACCAAAAACTTGCACTGAGGCATAAATACAAAACTTACGTGGCATGGTCAAAAACGAACAGCAAGGCATGAAGGTAGGTACATGGAAATGTGGGTAAGGTAGGTAGGTAGGTAGGTAGGTAGGTAGGTAGGTAGGTAGGTAAAGTTGCCAGGACGAAGACAGAAACAGAATGGCTTAAATAATGACTGTGATAATGATAGCAGGTGTGAAAATTGAGGACCGGGCGTGACTTGAGGGCAAGGTGAAAATCAATGAGTTGGCATGGAGACGAAAACATGATTATGATCAAGAGTCATGGGAGGGCGGGAGGGGGTCAAGGCGGTGGGTCGCCAGACCACTTGTCCCCGTATCCACCAGGGAAAAGTCAGGTGGCGGCGACGCGTAGAGGCCCGCTGTACCTGATGAGGTGGGCGACCCGGGAAGCGCCATATCCGTGGCCGACGAGAAAGTCGACGCCCTTCGTGTGGCAGATGACCACGTAAGGGCCCCATCCGTGGCCGACGAGGGGGTCGGCGTCCTTGGCGTGGCGGACGACCATGTAGTAGCCACACCTGTGGCCGACAAGGAGGCGGACGCGTCGTCATCGTGGCAGGCGGCAAAGCTTGGCGTGGTGCTGCTACTGGCGGTGCTGAAGTTTGGGGGTTTGCATACACTGAAACTTGGCGTTGAGCATGCACTGGTACCTGTAGTGGTGCAGGCACTGGGACCCGATGTGGTGCAGGCACTGGGGCCCGGCGTGGTGCAGGCACTGGGGCCCGGCGTGTTGCAGGCACTGGAGCTTGGCCTGGTGAAGCTATTGGCTGCACTGGAGCTTGGCGTGGTGCAGGCACTGGGACCCAACATGGTGCAGGCACTGGGGCCCGGCGTGGTGCAGGCACTGGTGCTTGGCGTGGTCCAGGCACTGGGGCCCGACGTGGTGCAGGCACTGGGGACCAACGTGGTGCAGGCACTGGGTCCCGGCGTGGTGCAGGCACTGGAGCTTGGCGTGGTGCAGGCACTGGTACCTGTTGTGGTGCAGGCACTGGTACCTCATGTGGTGCAGGCACTGGGGCCCGACGTGGTGTAGGCACTGGTACCTCTTGTGGTGCAGGCGCTGGGGCCCGGCGTGGTGCAGGCACTGGAGATTGGTGTGGTGCAGGCACTGGTACCTGTTGTGGTGCAGGCACTGGTACCTCTTGTGTTGCAGGCGGAGGGGCCCGGCGTGGTGCAGGCACTGGAGCCTGGCGTGGACTTGGTGCTAGCTGTGGACTTGGTGCTGGACTTGAACTTTGACTTGGTGCTGGACTTGGACTTGGACTTGGCGCTAGCCGTGGACTTGGACTTGGTGCTAGCCGTGGACTTGCACTTGGTGCTAGCCGTGGACTTGGTTCTAGCCATGGACTTGGTGCTAGCCGTGGACATGGTGCTAATTTTGGACTTGGTGCTAGCCTTGGACTTGGTGCTAGCCTTGGAGCAGCTAGCCGTGATGCAGGTGGCAGTGGCCTAGCTGGAGGCTGTGGCTTGGCAGGCTGAAGAACTGGTGATGGCGCCTGTGCTAGAGGCGGTTGCTTGGCATGGCGCTGAGCGACCCCACCTGAACCGCTCCCAGCCCAAGCCCCCCCCTCAAGGGGAAGGTACCAGACGCGCTCACCGCGATCCGGAACAGTCTCTTGGGGCGGGTGGAGGGAGGAGAGGAGGGCAGAATCCTCCCCTTGAAACTGTCCAAATAGTCTTTTTACTTCGGTCTTGGTTTGAGTGGGTGGAGAAAAAAAAAATCTTGTGACGTGGGCAGGGAGGAGAAGCCGCACGGAAAGAACCTGGCAGTCAACGCTGGGGGAAAAGTCCTGCACTTCTTCTGCGTATGCTCATGCGCTGCGCCGGGCCACCGCTGGAGCCCTTGCGTCCCAGGTGGTGTGACGTCACCGCGCGACGGGCAAGGCGCTAAGGAGGAAGTCCGGGTGGCTTGCGAGTGGTGGCGGAAGCGATCTTCTGCATCTGTCATCTTAGCCAAAAGTTGCCCCCATGCCACCATAGCGTTGGGAGGGAGATCCTCTTCAGACAGCTCCGCTTCGTCCTCGCACTCCCATGGCTGGGCGTCTGCTCTGAGCTTCAAGAGGATCTCCTGCTTGTCGTAGTGGAAAAGGAATACCTCGTCCAAATTTACCGCGAAGAAACCTTTCTGCTGGCAATTTTCTGTCACACATGGACTTGGACTTGGATTGATTCTTCGCTGCGGAGGATATTTAGGACGAGCAAGGCGTGAACGTGAGTACATATTTATTGACAAAACTAGACAAAAAGGCAAATAAAGGGCGCGCACAGTGGCGGAGAACAAATATTTGACTACAAAAACAAATGAATAGAACAAAGGCTGTAAACTAAAAACGTGAAACAAAAGCACTTGCGCTGTGGCATGAATAACAAACCAAAAACTTGCACTGAGGCATAAATACAAAACTTACGTGGCGTGGTCAAAAACGAACAGCAAGGAATGAAGGTAGGTACATGGAAATGTGGGTAAGGTATGTAGGTAGGTATAGTTGCCAGGACAAGACAGAAACAGAATGGCTTAAATAATGACTGTGAAAATGATTAGCAGGTGTGAGAACTGAGGACCAGGGCGTGACTTGAGGGCAGGGTGAAAATCAATGAGTTGGCATGGAGACAAAAACAAACCAGGAAGCGCAAAAACAGAACATGACCAAACATGACAAAAACAAAACATAATCCATAGGCGTGACAAATAGTGTCCGCACAAGTCAAGCTCAACTAAGTATAGAAAATATTAAGGTTGTTTACTAAATAGAAGGGCTTTACAGGTCAACGGGGCGAACCCCCCGCCCCTCTCCAAAAAAAACAAAAAAACAAACAGGTAAGATAAATGGTACCACTAATCACCAACAAAAGTATATGGATTGGGTAGTTACACAAATATAATACTGATTGAAAAAGAAAATATTAAATAAAAAAGTTGCTATCCTTAGAAATATATAACCGATTCCTAAAATAGCATTTTCGTATGTCAATGTAACTTTACAAGTAATATTGCCATAAATCAAGTATTAGACACAAATAAAGCAAAGTCCCAGCAAGCACAAGACATTGATACAACGTTGATTATACATGCATGTTCTTTAGAACTGACCTTTACACAATATTGCAAAATAAAAGTATTTTCAAAATGAGGCAATGTTGATGTTTGGGAATTGACCAAAACTCAATGGTCAAATCAATGTCAGTTAGAGTGTGATGGACTGTGAAGAGATGGATGTCGGTTCGATTCCCTAAGAAAGGAGAAGGGGCCATTACGTAAGTTGAACAGAAGTAGTTACAATATCCGAAGATATGTAACATTTGATTAGGTACACAGCTCCAAAATAATCTGCATCATAATCTGCTTTATAATATTTTAATTTTTTGATGGCCACTTTACTATAATTATGTGATTGTGTTTTCTTTTCTTTTTCTTTTTTTTCAATTCAAAATATTAAACACCCCCCACCCAATATATCAATAGTGTCCGCACAAGTTAAGCTCAACTAAGTATGGACAATATTAAGGTTGTTTACTAAATAGAAGCAGCTTTTTGATATAAAGAGCCCCCCACCCAAAAATAAACAAACAAAAGATCTGGCAAAATAGATGTATTTATTTATTTATTTAAAGACGGACAGTTTTTTATTTCATTATTGTTTCTTTTGTTAATATCAGAGTACATTCTGCAAAAAAATGTCATCCCCAGAACCACACAGTTTATGGACATGGACCCACAGTTAAAATATACATCATCATATAAGATAGAAAATACAGTACAACACAAAACATTTCAAAATCTACCCACCAAATACCCATCTACAGTTTCACTTATAAATAAAAATGGAATCTTTAAATCCACCAAATCAGTCTCAATATCCGATTATTCAAATTTGATTAAAAGGTTGCATCTTGAAGATCTGTGATAATCTCATCATACATACAGAGGTCAAGACCACCATTATAAGACAAATGTGAATTCCTTAAGGTAAATGATGATACTAATCACCAACAAAAGTTTACTGATTGGGTAGTTACACAAATTTTATAATCATTGAAAAATAAAATGGTTAATAAAAATGTTGCTATCTTTAAAAATAAATCACATTGTTACAACGTTGATTATACATACATGTCCTTTAGAACTGACTTTGAAACAATGCTGCAAAATAATTGTATTTGTAAAATTGGGACCCCGCTGTTAGGACTTCGCATGGCTGCAGTTGTGTGACCTCAAGTATGCAAGAATCCAGGAGAGCAGAAAGCAGGTAAGATGATTTTAATTTCATCAAAGTAACAGATATAAATAGAAAGCAGTCTTGCATGGAGATGTTCCCAACATGGTTTTAACTTCGAGCACTGAGGAGTGCTCGAGTGAAACATAAATAGACCTATGTTGATTGACAGCAGCTGCGGACCTCTGCCAATCAACGGCGAGTGAGAGAAAAACAGTGCTCAGCGGATTAAACAGGAAGTACAACAAAATAAGAGCACTGAACAGGAAATAAAGTACAAAACACGAAAAACTAACAGAAATGAAGTGACAGATTGTCACACCCGCGACCCCAAAAGGGAATAAGCAGTAGGATATGGATGGATGGATGGGAAATTACCAAATTTCAAAGGTCAACTCAACGTCTCAACCTGACATTGAATAGACGTCAAAAACTATGTTGTTTCAACATTGTACAAACTGTATTTGTGTTGTATAATATTGTTTGGAAAATGACCAAAACTCAATGGTCAAATCAACGTCAGAAGCCAACACTGATTAAACCACGGGTGTCAAACGTACAGCCCCCGGGCCGAATCAGGCCCGTAAACAGGTTTTATCCGGCCCTCGGGATGAGTTTGCTAAGTATAAAAATTGTCACGCTTATGGTTCATGTTTTGTTTTGGTCATGCTATGTTTACTTTTTTGGACATTTAGTTCTGTTTTGCATTTCCTTGTTTGTCTTGTTACCACGCCAACTGATTTAGTTTTCATCTGTCATGGCTGATCATGTGTTTTGTATGGCTATACTACCCTGAGCATCCCCAATCTCATCTGTTCTCAAAGCTAAGCAGTGTCTGACCTGGTTAGTACTTGGATGTGAGACTGCCTAGGAATACCAGGTGCTTCTGACCTTTGAACTCTAAGTTCCTTTTTTTTTCTCACTCCCTGTTTTGTTACCATGACGACCAATCAGTTCAGCTGTCTTGTCTCACACCTGTTTTCACTTATGTTCATTATTTAAGCCACAGTTACCAGGTAGTCAGTCTGGCAACATCACCTCGATTATCTGCTTCATGCCTTGCTATGCTGTTCATTTTGTCTACGTAAGTTTTTGTCATTCATGCCATAGCACAAGCGGTTTGTTTATAGTTTATAGCCTTTGT